>NC_084736.1:133619-188619 GCF_033978785.1 Entelurus aequoreus
ATACGGAAGGGAGGGGGGCGCACCGTGCGGGGAGGGGGGGCGTAATGTTGTAACAAATAATATTTCTATTAAATAGGCTTTACTTTGCATTTTAATTAACGTGGGATTATTTTTTGTATTTAGAAATAATAGTACAAACTTTTTTTCTTTTTTTTTCTCCAACATTTGTGGCACTGGCGTGGCGCCCCCTGATGGACGGCGCCCTTAGCATTTGCCTATACGGCCTATGCCACGGGCCGGCCCTGCTCTAACCCCATCGCCTCTCAAGTCCTGCTGAGACGTGACTTTCACACGTGCGCCGGGAGGTCAAAAAGCCGATTGGCTGCAGTTCTGCTTCCAGCCAGCAGATGACCACCCCCACCCCGTCTGTCCTGTCCCCAGTGGAACGTTCCAGTCTTCCTTTCCATCACTCCGCGGTGTCCAGCTGCTGCTGTCAACACCTTCCTGCAGCCAGCAATTCATGACCGGGTGGCGGCAGCTGAGACCCCCGTCATGAACTCCAATCTGCTGTTTGCAGAGGGGGCTTCACACTCCCCCCCCCCTACCCCCTACGGTCGGCCCTAATCAAGGGAAACACCCTCTCCTGCAAGGGGTTGGGATGGTTAACCCCGCCCACCTCCCGTAATTAGCCGGCTGCTGCAAGCTGATGACTTCACAACACGCCAAACAGTGAACAACAACTCGAGTGCTTTTTAAAAAAAAAAAAAAAAAAAAAAAAATTTTTACGAGTATAAATGTCTCTCGCCTCCCGGCTTTCGATTATTTCCAACTTGTCCCTCAGGGGGAGATGTGAGGAGGGGGTTTGTGAATGTTATTAAAGCCTATCCAGCTGATTACTTGGAGTGAGGCGCACAGGTTGGCAGGTTTTGGAGGCCTGGCAGGGTCATGTTTAACATGTCCACAGGCAATCAATTCACCTCCACCCCTCCTGCTACCGCAGCCCCTCTCCACCTAAGCTGTCCTTAATAACCAGGCGATGGCGAATTACTGATAAGGCGCCGGGGTCTCTGACCCATATATGCCCGCCGCCCGCGCAAATTGGAGAAATCCTCCCTGAACAGAAACGTGCATTTATAATGCATAGAAATGGAGGGTGGGGGGGAAATTAAATTCATTGAGCAGCTGTGAAATTCACCTTTTTGTTCTTCGGGGCCGTGTCACATGACCAAGAACATTCTGGAACTTGACTGGAAGTCTAAACACGATCAGGATGTTTGATTGTTATCGCTCAGTAAATGATCGGAAACACTTTAGTATGGGGAACATATTCACCATTAATTAGTTGCTTATTAACATGCAAATTAGTAACATATTGGCTCTTAATTAGTCATTATTAAGTACTTATTAATGCCTTATTCTGCATGGCCTTATTATACCAACCTTACCCTAACCCTAACCCTCTAACCCAGGGGTCCCCAAACTTTTTGACCCGGGGGCCGTATTGGGTTAAAAAAAATTGACCAGGGGCCGTGCTATATACACTACCGTTCAAAAGTTTGGGGTCACCCAAACAATTTTGTGGAATAGCCTTCATTTCTAAGAACAAGAATAAACTGTCAAGTTTCAGATGAAAGTTCTCTTTTTCTGGCCATTTGAGCGTTTAATTGACCCCACAAATGTGATGCTCCAGAAACTCAATCTGCTAAAAGGAAGGTCAGTTTTGTAGCTTCTGTAACGAGCTAAACTGTTTTCAGATGTGTGAACATGATTGCACAAGGGTTTTCTAATCATCAATTAGCCTTCTGAGCCAATGAGCATACACATTGTACCATTAGAACACTGGAGTGATAGTTGCTGGAAATGGGCCTCTATACACCTATGTAGATATTGCACCAAAAACCAGACATTTGCAGCTAGAATAGTCATTTACCACATTAGCAATGTATAGAGTGTACTTCTTTAAAGTTAAGACTAGTTAAAGTGATCTTCATTGAAAAACAAGGACATTTTAATGTGACCCCAAACTTTTGAACGGTAGTATATATATATACAAATATATATATATATATATATATATATATATATATATATATATATATATATATATATATATATATATATATATATATATATATATATGAAGGAATCAATAAAGTACTATCTATCTATCTATATATATAAATAAATAAATAAATACAATCTAAACCAGGGTCCCCAAACTACGGCCCGCGGGCCGCATCGGGCCCACCAGCGTCCAAAATCAGGCCTGCGGGAAGTCCCAAGTATAAAAAAAAATAAAATAAAAAAAATAAAATAAAAGTTTTTTTTTTTGTTTTTTTTCAATTTTTTTTTTAATCTACTTTGTACCACTTGCTACTCACAGTGTCTCCTAGCCGCTCAGGCTCACGCTCATTGTCTAAAAATGCATTTTCTCATCGATAACTTGACATCATCGAGCGCGCGGAAAGTGCGCTATATATATATATATATATATATATATATATATATATATATATATATATATATATATATATATATATATATATATATATATATATATATATATATATATATATATATATATATATATATATATATATATGTATATATATATGTATATATATGTATGTATATATATATATATATATGTATATATATATGTATATATATGTATGTATATATATATATATATATATATATATATATATATGTATATATATGTATGTATATATATATATATATATATATATATATATGTATATATATGTATGTATATATATATATATATATATATATATATATATATATGTATATATATGTATGTATATATATATATATATATATATATATATATATATATATGTATATATATGTGTATGTATATATATATGTATATATATATATATATATGTATATATATGTATGTATATATATATATATATATATATATATGTATATATATGTGTATGTATATATATATGTATATATATATATATATATATATATATATATATATATATATATATGTATATATATATATATATATATATATATATATATGTCTATATCTATGTGTATATATATATATATATATATATATATATATATATATATATATATATATATATATATATATATATATATATATATATATTATATATATATATATGTATATGTATGTATATGTATACGGCCAAATTGTTTTAGCCCAATGCAGCCTCCGAGTCAAAAAGTTTGGGGACCCCTGATCTAAACTGTCTTTTCCTTAAACTGAACAAAAGTCATGTGTCCACTGATGTTTGAAAACTCTACACTCTGAGTGTAATTTATGTTTCCTCAACGATTTCACTATTTTTTTCCCCTCGTGCACTAATTGACTGAAAGATCGCGCACTTGCCGCCTTTGTGGCGCAAGCGTGATGACGTCCCGTTACCGCTGGGAAAATGCATTTTTAGACAATATGATTTGCTTGAGCGGCTAGGAGACCCAATAACAAGCGGTAGAAAATGGATTGATGGATGGGCGAAAAAAGACAGATTAAAAAAAATTAATAAATACCTTTTTTTTTTTTTAGTCGGGAATACCCGCGGGCCGGATTTTGGACGCTGGCGTGCCGTATCTGCCTAGAAAATGAATTTATGGATGGGCGAAAAAGGAAAGATAAAAAAAAAAAACAATAATAAAAAAAAAAAAATACTGTATATATATATTTTTTTTTTACTTGGTATTACCCGCGGGCCAGATTTTGGATGCTGGCGTGCCTTATCTGCCTAGGAGACCCAGTAACAAGCGGTAGAGAATGGATTGTAGGATCGGCGAAAAAGGACAGATTAAAAAAAAACTATAATCAAAAAATAAATAAATACAATTGTTATTTACTTTTTAGCCAGGACTACTCGCGGGCCGGATTTTGGACGCTGGTGTGCCGTATCTGCCTAGGAGACTCAGTAACAACCTTTAAAAAAAAGTATTGATGGATGGGTGAAAAAGAACAGATAAAAAAAAAATAATAATAAAATTAAAAAATTACTTTTTTTTTTTTTTTTTTATTAATTTTTTTTACTTGGTACTACCCGCAGGCCGGATTTTGGACGCTGGCTTGCCGTATCTGCCTAGGAGACTCAGTAACAAGCGTAAAAAAAAAAGTATTGATGGATGGGTGAAAAAGAACAGATAAAAAAAAATAAATAAATAAATAAAAAAATTAAAACTTGTTTTATTTTTTTTACTTTTTTTTTTTTACTTGGTACTACCTGCAGGCCGGATTTTGGACGCTGGCGTTCCGTATCTGCCTAGGAGACTCAGTAACAAGCTTTAAAAAAACGATTGATGGATGGTTGAAAAAGAACAGATTAAAAAAAAAAAATTAAAAAAAATTAAATTAAAAAATAATAATAATTTTTTTTTTTTTTTTTTTTTTTTTTTAACTTGGTACTACCCGCGGGTCGGATTTTGGACGCTGGCGGGCCGTATCTGGCCCGCGGGCCGTAGTTTGGGGACCCCTGCTCTAACCCTAACCCTAACTCTAACCAAATAACTTAGAATATGTTCCCCATACTAAAGTGTTACCAAAAGTTTACTAACTCCAAATTCTAGCTAATTTCATACACTTCTAATATACAGTAACAAAGCATTATTTTGTGTTTATAGCAACATATACCATCTTTTTCTAGCGACTATGTGTAGAATTGTGCTTAGATGCAATTTATATAAACTGTAAGATGCTTTAAAAGTGAAGTTGCAATTTTTTTTTTTTCAATTTTAAAGACTAATTGGAGGGGTCTGAATACTAAATAATACCTGCTTTTAATAAGTCTTCTTATTCTCTGGCAGACCAGGTGCGTATGAGGTGTGTTAAGAAGCAGAGTTACTCGGCATAATGGCTGAAAATGACGCATAAAAGTAGCAAAAAACTACAGTTTTTGCATTATGACCCAATAAATGCTATTTTTTAGGGGTGCCCTGATACATCTTTTACTAGCCATATTAGAGCATTTCAGCTAAAAATGACAAATAAAATATATAAGTTTTGTAACACTTTAGTATGGGGAACATATTCACCATTAATTAGTTGCTTATTAACATGCAAATTAGTAACATATTGTCTCTTAATTAGTCATTATTAAGTACTTATTAATGCCTTATTCTGCATGGCCTTATTATACCAACCTAACCTAACCCTAACTCTGACCAAATAACTCTAAATTAAGTCTGTTACTTAGAATATGTTCCCCATACTAAAGTGTTACCAAAAGTTTACTTTGACATTCATGGTACCCTGGCCAGATTTGGACTTCACGTACATTTTTACTGAAACTGACTTGTAAAAGTAGCAAAAAACTGTTTATTTTCTGTAGTTTTTGCATTACTCCTCTTCGACAGCGTCTTCTCCCCAGTCATCTTTGTTGTAGCGGTGTAGCGTGCAAGGACGGGAGTGGAAGACGTGTCAAAAGATGGCGCTAACTGTTTTAATGACATTCAGATTTTACTTCGTGGCTCACTAGTGCAACAACAACACCGGAAATGTGTCCCATGAAAAACCGTCCGACCGGAACTCTCTAATAACTAAAGTTCCTTGGTTGAATAATGTTACCTCACTACACCGGTATGTTTTAGTGCTTTCATGGCGAGTTTACTGACAGATATAAGTAAGAACTTTACCCTACTTTATATTAGAAATGGCAACCGCGGAGGATGAATGTCACATAACAAGAAAATAGAGAAAAAGAAGAAGCTTACCGCCTACAAAGGCGGAAGCACGCAGATTTTCAGGACTTATGCAGATCCCAAATACACATCAGCAGGCACCAGAAGGTAAGAAAAGTTGCTTTTGCATAATATTGCAAAACAAAACGCCAGATATTGTCTTGCCTTATACATACCATATACCAAAATAATACTGGTATGTTGAAGCACAGTACAATCCATCAAGCGGTGCGACTTCATAGCTTACCAAAGTCCTACTAAAACATTTTGATAGATTTCTGAGCGCCGTGTGTAATGTTCTATATTTTCAATAGAACATATAACATTTTGGTGTTGTTCACTTGAGTCATATTGCAGTCTAAACGTATCTCTTATGTGTGACTGCCATCTACTGCTCACACTTATCATTACCCCGTGTTCCAAATAAATGAGCTTTGAGGTCGGTAGGCACAACCAGAATTATCCCGTACATTAGGCGCACCGGGTTTATAAGGTGCACTGTTGAGTTTTAAGGGAAAAAAAGGATTTTAAGTGCGCCTTATAGTCCAAAAAATATGGTATTTGTTAAAAAAAAAAAAAAACAATAGAGGTAGTTATGCTGATTCCAAGCGAAGTTTCAATTGAACAAACTTAATTTTAGGACTTTTTTTTCTCCGTTTTTTTTTGTAAATGTTGGTAAAATCTGAAATTTTGTTGTAAAATGTTTAAGATTTTACAATATTTCCGGACCATAGGGCGCACCGGATTATAAGGCGCACTGCCGATGAATGGGCGATTTTCGAACCGTCCGACCGGAACTCTCTAATAACTAAAGTTCCTTGGGTGAATAATGTAAACTCACTACACCGGTATGTTTTAGTGCTTTCATGGCGAGTGTACTGACAGATATAAGTAAGAACTTTACACTACTTTATATTAGAAATGGCAACAGTGGAGGATGAATGTCACATAACAAGAAGATAGAAAAAAAGAAGAAGCTTATCGACTACGGCGGACACGCGCAAATTTCCACGACTTATGCAGATCCAAAATACAGATCAGCAGGTACCAGAAGGTAAGAAAAGTTGCTTTTGCATAATATTGCAAAACAAAACGCCAGATATTGTCTTGCCTTATACATACCATATACCAAAATAATACTGGTATGTTGAAGCACAGTACAATCCATCAAGCGGTGTGGCTTCATAGCTTACCAAAGTCCTACTAAAACATTTTGATAGATTTCTGAGCGCCGTGTGTAATGTTCTATATTTTCAATGGAACATATAACATTTTGGTGTCCACTTGAGTCATATTGCCGTCTACACGTATCTCTTATGTGTGACTGCCATCTACTGCTCACACTTATCATTACCCCATGTTCCAAATAAATTAGCTTTGAGGTCGGTAGGCACAACCAGAATTATCCCGTACATGAGGCGCACCGGGTTTATAAGGTGCACTGTTGAGTTTTAAGGGGAAAAAAGGATTTTAAGTGCGCCTTATAGTCCAAAAAATATGGTATTTGTTAAAAAAAACAAAAAACAATAGAGGTAGTTATTCTGATTCCAAGCGAAGTTTCAATTGAACAAACTTAATTTTAGGACTTTTTTTTCCTCTGTTTTTTTTTGTAAATGTTGGTAAAATCTGAAATGTTATTGTAAAATGTTTAAGATTTTACAATATTTCCGGACCGTAGGGCGCACCGGATTATAAGGCGCACTGCCGATGAATGGGCGATTTTCGAACCGTCCGAACGGAACTCTCTAATAACTAAAGTTCCTTGGGTGAATAATGTCAACTCACTACACCGGTATGTTTTAGTGCTTTCGTGGCGAGTTTACTGACAGATATAAGTAAGAACTTTACACTACTTTATATTAGAAATGGCAACAGCGGAGGATGAATGTCCCATAACAAGAAGATAGAGAAAAAGAAGAAGCTTATCGACTACGGCGGACACGCGCAAATTTTCACAACTTATGCAGATCCCAAATACAGATCAGCAGGTACCAGAAGGTAAGAAAAGTTTCTTTTGCATAATTTTGCAAAACAAAACGCCAGATATTGTCTTGCCTTATACATACCATATACCAAAATAATACTGGTATGTTGAAGCACAGTACAATCCATCAAGCGGTGCGACTTCATAGCTTACCAACGTCCTACTCAAACATTTTGATAGATTTTTGAGCGCCGTGTGTAATGTTCTATATTTTCAATGGAACATATAACATTTTGGTGTCCACTTGAGTCATATTGCCGTCTACACGTATCTCTTATGTGTGACTGCCATCTACTGCTCACACTTATCATTACCCCATGTTCCAAATAAATTAGCTTTGAGGTCGGTAGGCACAACCAGAATTATCCCGTACATGAGGCGCACCGGGTTTATAAGGTGCACTGTTGAGTTTTAAGGGGGAAAAAGGATTTTAAGTGCGCCTTATAGTCCAAAAAATATGGTATTTGTTAAAAAAAACAAAAAACAATAGAGGTAGTTATTCTGATTCCAAGCGAAGTTTCAATTGAACAAACTTAATTTTAGGACTTTTTTTTCCTCTGTTTTTTTTTGTAAATGTTGGTAAAATCTGAAATGTTATTGTAAAATGTTTAAGATTTTACAATATTTCCGGACCATAGGGCGCACCGGATTATAAGGCGCACTGCCGATGAGCGGGTCTAGTCAAGTCTATTTTCATACAAAAGGCGCACCGGATTATAAGGCGCACTGCCGATGAATGGGCGATTTTCAAACCGTCCGACCGGAACTCTCTAATAACTAAAGTTCCTTGGGTGAATAATGTCAACTCACTACACCGGTATGTTTTAGTGCTTTCATGGCGAGTTCACTGACAGATATAAGTAAGAACTTTACACTACTTTATATTAGAAATGGCAACAGCGGAGGATGAATGTCCCATAACAAGAAGATAGAAAAAAAGAAGAAGCTTATCGACTACGGCGGACACGAGCAAATTTTCACGACTTATGCAGATCCCAAATACAGATCAGCAGGTACCAGAAGGTAAGAAAAGTTGCTTTTGCATAATATTGCAAAACAAAACGCCAGATATTGTCTTGCCTTATACATACCATATACCAAAATAATACTGGTATGTTGAAGCACAGTACAATCCATCAAGCGGTGTGGCTTCATAGCTTACCAAAGTCCTACTAAAACATTTTGATAGATTTTTGAGCGCCGTGTGTAATGTTCTATATTTTCAATGGAACATACACAATTTTGGTGTTTACTTGAGTCACATTGCAGTCTATGCATATCTCTTATGTATGACTGCCATCTACTGGTCACACTTATCATTTCACCTTGTACCAAATAAAATAGATTCGAGGTCGGTAAGCACAACCAGAATGATCCCTTACATTAGGTCGGGGGTCGGCAACCCGCGGCTCTAGATGCGGCTCTTTAGCGCCGCCCTACTGGCTCTCTGGAGATTTTTCAAAAATGTATGAAGAATGGAAAAAGATGAGGGGAAAAAAATCAATTTTTTTGTTTTAGTATGGTTTCTGTAGGAGGACAAACATGACACAAACCTCCCTAATTGTTATAAAGCACACTGTTTATATTAAACATGCTTCACTGATTCGAGTATTTGGCGAGCGCCGTTTTGTCCTACTTATTTTGGCGGTCCTTGAACTCACCGTATAGTTTGTTTACATGTATTGATTGATATAACTTTCTCCGACTTTCTAGGACGTGTTTTATGCCACTTTTTCTGTCTCATTTTGTCCACCAAACTTTTAACGTTGTGCATGAATGCACAAAGGTGAGTTTTGTTGATGTTATTGACTTGTGTGGAGTGCTAATCAGACATATTTGGTCACTGCATGACTGCAAGCTAATCGATGCTAACATGCTATTTAGGCTAGCGATGTGTACATATTGCATCATTATGCCTCATTTGTAGCTATATTTCAGCTCATTTAGTTTCCTTTAAGTCCTCTTAATTACATTTATATCTCATGACACATGTAATATGGCTTTTAATTTTTTGCGGCTCCAGACAGATTTGTTTTTGTATTTTTGGTCCAATATGGCTCTTTCAACATTTTGGGTTGCCGACCCCTGCATTAGGTGGACCAGGTTGTAAGGCGCACTCTCGAGTTTTGAGGAATGGAAAGGATTTTAAGAGCGCATTATAGCCCGGAAAATACGGTATTTTTTATTTGAAATGAAATCATTGTTGTTACTGTCGTTGCATATTCTCCTCTCCACGAGTGTTTGGAGTCAGTGACCTAGTGTAAGTTTTTACTTAACAAGCAAGCAAAAGCTTCTCCGTTTGCCCTCATGTGACAGCGACTAATTGCCCCGACCAAGTCAGCTGCTCATTAGGCTAAGGGACTTTTTCTTCCTCCTCCTTTTTCCAGATAAATTCATTATTCTTCCTCTTCAAACACCTCCTCCTATTAAAGGTTAGGAGAGTCACCATGAACATTCTTGGTGTCTAATTGCTATTTCTTCATTCTGCGGCCATTTTGCCGGATGTCGGACTATACATCCCATTGTTTTAAAAGAAGCCATGTTTTGCGGCCAGCTGGCAGAGAGTCTGGTCTTTTAGCTCCCTCACCTGTGCAGCTGTCGGGGTCGCGCCTGTTTAGACAATTAGGAATGTAGGACCTGCGGGGGCGCCGGGCCAATGGTGGAGGACATCAATCCGGCTGGACGTTGTGCTCGCGCGTTACCGCCATGCTGTTTGTACGCTATTTAGCAGCGGCGCTGTTAGCACAGAACACACGCGAGGATCGATGTGTTCTCAAGCTGCCGGGGCCCTAATTCTGCAAATCTTCAGTGTGTGGCTTCGCAGCAACTCTGCGCTCGTTTAGCATCGATCTGTCACTGCCTCCATGTTGTCTTCAGTCTGTTTCCTGCTGTTTACTCACATTCAAATACGTGCATAATCCACTGGATTTACACCAAAATCCCCTGCTAAAAACTTCAAACAATTTCTGTTAGTTTTTGTGTTACACTGCAAAAACAAACACACTTATCGGTCACAATATTAGGTACACCAGCCCTCTGCATGAAGTCATGGACCCCCAAATTTAATGCAAAAAAATGCAATTTTTAGCATTTTCACACAAGATTGGGCCCAAAATTGTGTGACTTCTTACTTGACCCGTACTAAAAACCTCCACCAAGTTCTGCTAAAATCGGCTTGTTAGTTTTGTGTTACTCTGCAAAACAAACACACTTATCGGTCACAATATTAGGTACACCAGCCCTCTGCATTTAGTAATACTACAAGTAATACCTTTGTGGAAATGCTACAAGTAATACCAAATTGAATGTAAAAAAATGACATTTTTAGCATTTTTACACCAGATTTGGACCAAAATTGTATGACTTCTTACTTGACCCGTACTAAAAACCTCCACCAAGTTCTGCTAAAATCGGCTTGTTAGTTTTGTGTTACACTGCAAAACAAACACACTCATCGGTCACAATATTAGGTACACCAGCCCTCTGCATGTAGAAATGCTGCAAGTAATACCAAATTTAATGGAAAAAAACTGCAATTTTTAGCATTTTTACACCAGATCTGGGCCAAAATTGTGTGACTTCTTACTTGACCCGTACTAAAAACCTCCACCAAGTTCTGCTAAAATCGGCTTGTTAGTTTTGTGTTACGCTGCAAAACAAACACACTCATCGGTCACAATATTAGGTACACCAGCCCTCTGCATATAGTCATGGACCCCCTTTGTAGAAATGCTTCAAGAAATACCAAATTTAATGCAAAAAAATTCAATTTTTAGCATTTTTACACCAGATTTGGCCCAAAATTGTGTGACTTCTTACTTGACCCGTACTAAAAACCTGCACCAAGTTCTGCTAAAATCGGCTTGTTAGTTTTGTGTTACGCTGCAAAACAAACACACTTATCGGTCACAATATTAGGTACACCAGCCCTCTGCATGTAGTCATGGACCCCCTTTGTAGAAATGCTGCAAGTAATACCAAATTTACTGCAAAAAAATGCAATTTTTAGCATTTTCACACCAGATTTGGCCCAAAATTGTGTGACTTCTTACTTGACCCGTACTAAAAACCTCCACCAAGTTCTGCTAAAATCGGCTTGTTAGTTTTGTGTTACGCTGCAAAACAAACACACTCATCGGTCACAATATTAGGTACACCAGCCCTCTGCATGTAGAAATGCTACAAGTAATACCAAATTGAAGGTAAAAAATGAAATTTTTAGCATTTTACACCGCATTTGGGCCAAAATTGTGTGACTTCTTACTTGACCCGTACTAAAAACCTGCACCAAGATCTGCTAAAATCGACTTGTCAGTTTTGTGTTATGCTGCAAAACAAACACACTCATCGGTCACAATATTAGGTACACCAGCCCTTTGCATATAGTCATGGACCCCCTTTGTAGAAATGCTGCAAGAAATACCAAATTTAATGCAAAAAAATGCTATTTTTAGCATTTTTACACCAGATTTGGCCCAAAATTGGGTGACTTCTTACTTGACGCGTACTAAAAACCTGCACCAAGTTCTGCTAAAATCGGCTTGTTAGTTTTGTCTTACGCTGCAAAACAAACACACTAATCGGTCACAATATTAGGTACACCAGCCCTCTGTATTTAGTAATGCCATAAGTAATACCTCTGTTGAAATGCTGCAAGTAATACCAAATTTAATGCAAAAAAAATGCAATTTGTAGCATTTTTACAGCAGATTTTGGTCAAATTTTGTGACTTTTTACTTGACCTGTACTAAAAACTTCCACCAAGTTCTGCTAAAATCGGCTTGTTAGTTTTGTGTTAAGCTGCAAAACAAACATACTAGTCGGTCACAATATTAGGTACACCAGCCCTCTGCATTTAGTAATACTACAAGTAATACCTTTGTAGAAATTCTGCAAGCAATACCAAATTTAATGCAAAAAAAATGCAATTTTTAGCATTTTTACACCAGATCTGGGCCAAAATTGTGTGACTTCTTACTTGACCCGTACTAAAAACCTCCACCAAGTTCTGCTAAAATCGGCTTGTCAGTTTTGTCTTAAGCTGCAAAACAAACATACTAATCGGTCACAATATTAGGTACACCAGCCCTCTGCATGTAGTCATGGACCACATTTGTAGAAATGCTACAAGTAATACCAAATTTAATGTAAATTTTTTTTAAATTTTTAGCATTTTTACACCAGATTTTGGCCAAAATTGTGTGACTTCTTACTTGACCCGTACTAAAAACCTCCACCAGGTTCTGCTCAAATCGGCTTATAGTAATGGACCAACATTGTTAAAAGGTATTTTTCTGTTTGCATGGACAAATTTGCAACTAAGGCCTTTATTGCAAATTTAATGTTGAAATTTCAAAATGTTGCATTTTTACACCAAGTTCAAGTCAAAATTTTGTGACTTTTTACTTGACCCGTCCTTAAAACTTCTAACAAGTTATTTTAAAGTCGATTTTTGTGTTATTCCGCGATACAAACACACTCATCAGCCACAACATTGACTAAACATAAGATCACTTATAGTAATGGACCAACCTTGTTCAAAGGTTTTGTTCTGTTTGCATGGACAAGTTTGCAGTTAACTAAGGCGTTTATTGCAAATTTAATGTTGAAAAATGTCAAAATGTTGCGACTTTTTACTTGAACCGTGCTAAAAACTTCCACCAAGTTATTTTAAAGTCGACTTTTGTGTTATTCCGCGATACAAACACACACATTGTCCACAACATTGGCTAAAGGTAAGATCACTTATAGTAATGGACCAACCTTGTTCAAAGGTTTTGTTCTGTTTGCATGGACAAGTTTGCAGTTAACTAAGGCGTTTATTGCAAATTTAATGTCGAAAAATGTCAAAATTTTGCGACTTTTTACTTCCGTTCTAATCGTCCTAACCGTCCTAAAAACTTCCAAAATATTTTAAAGTCGACTTTTGTGTTATGCCTTGATACAAACACACACATTGTGGCGTTTATTGCAAATTTAATGTCGAAAAACTTCCAAATTTTGCATTTTTACACCAAGGTCAAGCCAAAATTTTGCAACTTTTTACTTGAACCGTCCTAAAAACTTCCACCAAGTTATTTTAAAGTCGATTTTTGTGTTATGCCGCGATAAAAAAACACACACATCAGCCAAGATCACTTATAGTAATGGACCAACCTTATTAGAAGGTTTTGTTCTGTTTGCATGGACAAGATTGCAGTTAACTAAGGCATTTATTGCAAATTTAATGTCGAAAAATGTCAAAATTTTGCGACTTTTTACGTCCGTCCTAACCGTCCTAAAAACTTCCAAGTTATTTTAAAGTCGATTTTTGTGTTATGCCTCGATAAAAACACACACATCAGCCAAGATCACTTATAGTAATGGACCAACCTTGTTAAAAGGTTTTGTTCTGTTTGCATGGACAAGTTTGCAGTTAACTAAGGCGTTTATTGCAAATTTAATGTTGAAAAATGTCAAAATTTTGCGACTTTTTACTTGAACCGTGCTAAAAACTTCCACCAAGTTATTTTAAAGTCGACTTTTGTGTTATTCCGCGATACAAACACACACATTGTCCACAACATTGGCTAAAGGTAAGATCACTTATAGTAATGGACCAACCTTGTTCAAAGGTTTTGTTCTGTTTGCATGGACAAGTTTGCAGTTAACTAAGGCGTTTATTGCAAATTTAATGTCGAAATATGTCAAAATTTTGCGACTTTTTACTTCCGTCCTAATCGTCCTAACCGTCCTAAAAACTTCCAAAATATTTTAAAGTCGACTTTTGTGTTATGCCTTGATACAAACACACACATTGTGGCGTTTATTGCAAATTTAATGTCGAAAAACTTCCAAATTTTGCATTTTTACACCAAGGTCAAGCCAAAATTTTGCAACTTTTTACTTGAACCGTCCTAAAAACTTCCACCAAGTTATTTTAAAGTCGATTTTTGTGTTATGCCGCGATAAAAAAACACACACATCAGCCAAGATCACTTATAGTAATGGACCAACCTTATTAGAAGGTTTTGTTCTGTTTGCATGGACAAGATTGCAGTTAACTAAGGCATATATTGCAAATTTAATGTCGAAAAATGTCAATTTTGCGACTTTTTACGTCCGTCCTAACCGTCCTAAAAACTTCCAATTTATTTTAAAGTCTATTTTTGTGTTATGCCTCGATAAAAACACACACATCAGCCAAGATCACTTATAGTAATGGACCAACCTTGTTCAAAAGTTTTGTTCTGTTTGTATGGACAAGTTTGCAGTTAACTAAGGCGTTTATTGCAAATATAATGTCGAAAAACTTCAACATTTTGCGACTTTTTACTTCTGTCCTAACGGTCCTAAAAACTTCCACCAAGTTATTTTAAAGTCGACTTTTGTGTTATTCCTCGATACAAACACACACATTGTGGCCTTTATTGTAAATTTAATGGTCAAGCCAAAATTATGCAACTTTTTACTTGAACCGTCCTAAAAACTTCCAAGTTATTGTAAAGTCGATTTTTGTGTTATTCTGCGATAAAAACACACACATCAGCCAAGATCACTTATAGTAATGGACCAACCTTGTTCAAAGGTTTTGTTCTGTTTGCATGGACAAGTTTGCAGTTAACTAAGGCGTTTGTTGCAAATTTAATGTCGAAAAATGTCAAAATTTTGCGACTTTTTACTTCCGTCCTAATCGTCCTAACCGTCCTAAAAACTTCCAAAATATTTTAAAGTCGACTTTTGTGTTACGCCTCGATACAAACACACACATTGTGGCGTTTATTGCAAATTTAATGTCGAAAAACTTCCAAATTTTGCATTTTTACACCAAGGTCAAGCCAAAATTATGCAACTTTTTACTTGAACCGTCCTAAAAACTTCCACCAAGTTATCTTAAAGTCGATTTTTGTGTTATGCCGCGATAACAAAACACACACATCAGCCAAGATCACTTATAGTAATGGACCAACCTTATTAGAAGGTTTTGTTCTGTTTGCATGGACAAGATTGCAGTTAACTAAGGCATTTATTGCAAATTTAATGTCGAAAAATGTCAACATTTTGCGACTTTTTACGTCCGTCCTAACCGTCCTAAAAACTTCCAAGTTATTTTAAAGTCGATTTTTGTGTTATGCCTCGATAAAAACACACACATCAGCCAAGATCACTTATAGTAATGGACCAACCTTGTTCAAAGGTTTTGTTCTGTTTGTATGGACAAGTTTGCAGTTAACTAAGGTGTTTATTGCAAATATAATGTCGAAAAACTTCAACATTTTGCGACTTTTTACTTCTGTCCTAACGGTCCTAAAAACTTCCACCAAGTTATTTTAAAGTCGACTTTTGTGTTATGCCTCGATACAAACACACACATTGTGGCGTTTATTGTAAATTTAATGTCGAAAAACTTCCAAATTTTGCATTTTTACACCAAGGTCAAGCCAAAATTATGCGACTTTTTACTTGAACCGTCCTAAAAACTTCCAAGTTATTGTAAAGTCGATTTTTGTGTTATTCCGCGATAAAAACACACACATCAGCCAAGATCACTTATAGTAATGGACCAACCTTGTTAAAAGGTTTTGTTCTGTTTGCATGGACAAGTTTGCAGTTAACTAAGGCGTTTGTTGCAAATTCAATGTCGAAAAATGTCAACATTTTGCGACTTTTTACGTCCGTCCTAACCGTCCTAAAAACTTCCAAGTTATTTTAAAGTCGATTTTTGTGTTATGCCTCGATAAAAACACACACATCAGCCAAGATCACTTATAGTAATGGACCAACCTTGTTCAAAGGTTTTGTTCTGTTTGTATGGACAAGTTTGCAGTTAACTAAGGTGTTTATTGCAAATATAATGTTGAAAAACTTCAACATTTTGTGACTTTTTACTTCTGTCCTAACGGTCCTAAAAACTTCCACCAAGTTATTTTAAAGTCGACTTTTGTGTTATGCCTCGATACAAACACACACATTGTGGCGTTTATTGTAAATTTAATGTCGAAAAACTTCCAAATTTTGCATTTTTACACCAAGGTCAAGCCAAAATTATGCAACTTTTTACTTGAACCGTCCTAAAAACTTCCAAGTTATTGTAAAGTCGATTTTTGTGTTATTCCGCGATAAAAACACACACATCAGCCAAGATCACTAATAGTAATGGACCAACCTTGTTAAAAGGTTTTGTTCTGTTTGCATGGACAAGTTTGCAGTTAACTAAGGCGTTTGTTGCAAATTTAATGTCGAAAAATGTCAAAATTTTGCGACTTTTTACTTCCGTCCTAATCGTCCTAACCGTCCTAAAAACTTCCAAAATATTTTAAAGTCGACTTTTGTGTTATGCCTTGATACAAACACACATATTGTGGCGTTTATTGCAAATTTAATGTCGAAAAACGTCCAAATTTTGCATTTTTACACCAAGGTCAAGCCAAAATTATGCAACTTTTTACTTGAACCGTCCTAAAAACTTCCAAGTTATTGTAAAGTCGATTTTTGTGTTATTCCGCGATAAAAACACACACATCAGCCAAGATCACTTATAGTAATGGACCAACCTTGTTAAAAGGTTTTGTTCTGTTTGCATGGACAAGTTTGCAGTTAACTAAGGCGTTTATTGCAAATTTAATGTCGAAAAATGTCAAAATTTGGCGACTTTTTACTTCCGTCCTAATCGTCTTAACCGTCCTAAAAACTTCCAAAATATTTTAAAGTCGACTTTTGTGTTATGCCTTGATACAAACACACACATTGTGGCGTTTATTGCAAATTTAATGTCGAAAAACTTCCAAATTTTGCATTTTTACACCAAGGTCAAGCCAAAATTTTGCAACTTTTTACTTGAACCGTCCTAAAAACTTCCACCAAGTTATTTTAAAGTCGATTTTTGTGTTATGCCGCGATAAAAAAACACACACATCAGCCAAGATCACTTATAGTAATGGACCAACCTTATTAGAAGGTTTTGTTCTGTTTGCATGGACAAGATTGCAGTTAACTAAGGCATTTATTGCAAATTTAATGTCGAAAAATGTCAACATTTTGTGACTTTTTACGTCCGTCCTAACCGTCCTAAAAACTTCCAAGTTATTTTAAAGTCGATTTTTGTGTTATTCCGCGATAAAAACACACACATCAGCCAAGATCACTTATAGTAATGGACCAACCTTGTTCAAAGGTTTTGTTCTGTTTGCATGGACAAGTTTGCAGTTAACTAAGGCGTTTGTTGCAAATTTAATGTCGAAAAATGTCAAAATTTGGCGACTTTTTACTTGAACCGTGCTAAAAAGTTTATGTAACGAAATTTCGTTCTTATCTGTGCTGATCAGCCGATCAGCTGCTACTAACGGTCCCTGACACAAGGCTGAAGCTTGGAGGTGACAGAGCTTTCGCTGCTGCTGCTCCCAAGCTCTGGAACGACCTACCTCTGAGTGTTAGATAAGCTTCCTCTCTTCCTGTTTTTAAATCTCTCTTCAAAACATACTTTTATTCCATGGCTTTTAACACTGAGTGATATCCATCCTGCAATGGCGCCCCATAGTAAACCTGCTGTGAACCTGTTTTTATGTTTTTATATTTTATTTATTTATTTTTTATCGTGTTGTGTCGTGTTGTGTTTGCTCGGTTCTCGTATTATCTTTTAACCTGCCCATTGTACAGCACTTTGGCTACCCCTGTAGGTAAATTTTAAATGTGCTTTATAAATAAAGTTGATTTGATTTGATTTGATCGGTAAAGTTCAAATTTGAATGACAATAAAAAGGATGTCTAAGTCTAAGTCTAAGTCTAAAAACTTTCAAGTTATTTGATATATTTTGTGTGGTGCTAGAATACAAACACACACATCGTCCACAAAATGAGGTACACTAATAAGATCCAATACAATAGTTGTATTTCAAGAAATTTAAATCATGCTCAGTTTTGATGAAATATATCTAACCACATGTAAACGCACTTTTACACAGCTCTTGTATTGATCTGTGTGACTGCACCGAATAACAAAGTGCGTCCCCTCCCCCCCCACCCCCACCCCCCGCGCATGTGTTCAGCAACCTTTACCACCTTGTGTCAGTCCCTGGACGCTTTTTCAGCATATAAATTTGAAAATGATTTGTCCTGGCCTCTTAATAATAGATGAGAGAGCAGCGAGTCAGGGTCCCTTCAATAAACTCCATCCTGGCTTTAATTAGTGAAAGGAGAGACGGGGGTAGGGGGTTGGGGGGTTGGGGGGTTGGGGGGGGTAGACGAGAAGCACGCAGGCCCTGCTGAGGACTTTGGCTCGGTGTTAGTAATTAAAAGTGAAACCGGCAAAAGGAGAAGAGGAGAAGGAGGCTCTATTTTTAACGGGCAGGCTGTTTGGTGCCAAGTGCCAGTATAAGGTTGTGCAATAAAGAGTGATAATGAAGGTGTGAGACCTCTGGGGGCTGACTGGGCGCTCGCTACAATGGCTGCTCTCGCCGCAGACTGAAATACGGGGAGCAATTAGAGGAGGCAGCGCGTGGACTGGCCACCAGAGATTAGTTAACACCTCAGGAGCCGCGCTTCAGGACAGGCACATGCTTGTTTTCCCTCCCGCTTTCATTTTTCACTCTCTTCCCCTTCTCTTTCAACATATCACAGGCAGCCCTAATGGCCACGTTTAGTTGGTTTTTTTTGAAGCCTTTCAAGAGTTTGCGCCGGTCACTGATCATTTCGGCGTGGTTTGGACTTTTCAAATTACAGGCCAGGCGAAATGTAAAAAAAACCCCACAACAACAACAACAACAACAACAACAAAGGAAATCACACAAAGATGCCCTCTAGTGCAGTGTTTTTCAACCACTGTGCCGCGGCACACTAGTGTGCCGTGAGACAGGCCTGGCCCTAACCAATCTGGCGCCCTAGGCAATATTTTAGGTGGCGCCCCCCCACATCGGCAGTGAAGTGTATACTCACAAGAAACCGAATAGCTTTGTCTTTGACCTTTTTTTTTACTTAAAGAAAGCAAATTAACATATTATATGAGAATGTTATGTTATGATTATCTTTAACCGAATCACAGCAGTGCTCAAATTAAAAAACAGCATTCCCTCTCATGTGATATTGCTTAATTAACATTAATGATGTGCACTTGAACAACTAGGCTTACAACTATACCTAATATATAAAGGGGTGGAAAAGTGACTATTACCTGCAGGGCAAACATTAGCTAACCAGAAGGCAATAACAATGTAAACCAAAAACACCTGCTTAAAAGATCTAATGCAAATGTCCCTGAGGAATGTAAGGTGGGAGTACTGTAATTACCTAACGTTACATTATTATTTTCCATAACAATTTAGCCCCCTCCACAATATTAACCCGACGTTAAAACAGAACTAGCTATTTATTGATTAGCAATTGCCGAATCATGTAACATTAGCCTAATGCTAAAAAGCCAGGTTACTATCACATTCTGTAACAGACAAATAATTTAATGTAGGCTAACGTTACATACCTGCTACCTCTGTCTTTTTCTCGTTTCTCCTCCTCTTCTTTTCTCTTCCCTGGGCACCTGACAGTTTTGGCCGTTTTGACATCTTGTGTTGATTTTTTGATGTGGTGACGTCCAAAAAAAGTCATGATACGGGAAGGGAGGGGGCGCACCGTGCGGGGGGAGGGGGGCGTAATGTTGTAACAAATAATATTTCTATTAAATAGGCTTTACTTTGCATTTTAATTAACGTGGGATTGTTTTTTGTATTTAGAAATAATAGTACCAACTTTATTTATTTATTTATTTTTTTCCTCCAACATTTGTGGCACTGGCGTGGCGGCCCCTGATGGACGGCGCCCTTAGCATTTGCCTATACGGCCTATGCCACGGGCCGGCCCTGCCGTGAGATTATCTAATTTCACCTATTTGGGTTAAAAATATAGTAATTATAGTCTGCAAATGATGTGTTGTTGTTGTACTCTCGGCAGAGTAACTGTGTAATACTCTTCCATATCAGTAGGTGGCGGCCAGTAACTAATTGCTTTGTAGATGTTGGAAACAGCGGGAGGCAGTGTGCAGGTAAAAAGGTGTCTAATGCTTAAACTAAAAATAAACAAAAGGTGAGTGCCCCTAAGAAAAGGCTTTGAAGCTTAGGGAAGGATGTGCAGAACCAAACTAAAACTGAACTGGTTACAAAGTAAACAAAAACAGAATGCTGGACGACAGCAAAGACTTACTGTGGAGCAAAGGCATTGTACATCTGAACATGACATGACGATCAACAATGTCCCCACAAAGACGGATACAAACAACTGAAATATTCTTGATCGCTAAAACAAAGTAGATGCGGGAAATATCGCTTAAAGGAAGACATGAAACTGCTACAGGAAAATACAAAAAAAGAGAGAAAAAGCCACCAAAATAGGAGCACAAGACAAGAACTAAAACACTACACAGGAAAACAGCAAAAACCTCAAAATAAGTCAGGGTGTCATGTGACAGTTCGTTACAGTACACCTACTTTGAGACAAGAGCTATAGTGATGCATGCTTGGTTATGGTTTAAAGTCATATCCAACAATTGCGACAACGACTTTTTACTGTCAACTGAGTTTCGTTTTTTAATGATTTCTGCTGGTGGTGTGCCTCCGGATTTTTTCAACGCTAAAAATGTGCCTTGGCTCAAAAAAGGTTGAAAAACACTGCTCTAGTGGTTGCAAGGTGCATAATCAGCAATGTGAATCGAGTTTGGTTAAAAATGACAAAAAATAAACAGACATGCTAATGTTAGCGTAGCACATGGTTGAGCAAAATTCAACAAAACATGTCTAATTGCTGTGGAAGTAAATTCATGAAAATCTGTGCAGGTTAATTTGTGTTTTTATTACAAAAGCTTTGATTTTTTTGGGTGCTTTCCTGTGTGTAGTGTTTTAGTTCCTGTCTTGCGCTCTTATTTTGGTGGCTCTTCCTGTTTTTTTGGTGTCCTCAAGACTATTTAAGGTGTGCAGATGACATTGTTGACTGTCATTGTCATGTACGGACACCGTAAGTCTTTGCTGTTGTCCAGAATTCGACGTTTGTTTAATTTGTAGCCAGTTCCCTTTTGGTTTCGTTTTGCATAGCCGTCCCTACATACTTGCCAACCTTGAGACCTTCGAATTCGGGAGATTGGGGAGGGGTGGGGTGATGCGGGGTTGAGGTGGGCGGGGTTGAGGAGGTCGGGGTTCGGTGGTGTATATTGTAGCGTCCCGGAAGAGTTAGTGCTGCAAGGGGTTCTGGGTATTTGTTCTGTTGTGTTTATGTTGTGTAAACTGTGCGGATGTTCTCCCGAAATGTGTTTGTCATTCTTGTTTGGTGTGGGTTCACAGTGTGGCGCATATTTGTAACAGTGTTAAAGTTGTATATACGGCCACCCTCAGTGTGACCTGTGTGGCTGTTGACCAAGTATGCATGGAATTCACTTAAGTGTGTGTAAAAGCCTCAAAAATTACGTGACTGGGCTGGCACGCTGTTTGTATGGAGGAAAAGCGGACGTGATGACAGGTTTACCATGAATTGATTAACGTGGACCCCGACTTAAACAAGTTGAAAAACTTATTCGGGTGTTACCATTTAGTGGTCAATTGTCTGGAATATGCACTGTACTGTGCAATCTACTAACAAAAGTTTCAATCAATCAATCAATCAAAGGATGCAGAGGACGCTAAAGGCTGTGCCTTAAAGGCACGCCCCCAATACTGTTGTTCGGGTGGAAATCAGGAGAAATTTGGGAGAATGGTTGACCCGGGAGATTTTTGGGAGGGGCACTGAAATTCGGGAGTCTCCCGGGAAAATCGGGAGGCTTGGCAAGTATGCTGTCATATCATGTACGGACACCGTAAGTCTTTGCTGTCGTCCAGAATTCGGCGTTTGTTTACTTTGTAGCCAGTTCCCTTTTGGTTTCGTTTTGCATAGCCGTCCCTATGCTTCGATGTTAAAGTTAAAGTTCAAGTACCAATGATTGTCACACACACACTAGGTGTGGTGAATTTAACCTCTGCATTTGACCCATCCACTTGCTCACCCCCTGGGAGGTGAGGGGAACAGTGAGCAGCAGCGGTGGCCACGCCCGGGAATAATTTTTGGTTTTTTAACCCCCAATTCCAACTCTTGATGCTGAGTGCCAAGCAGGGAGGTAACGAGCCCACGACCTACCGATCTCAGGGCGGACACTCTAACCGTCTTTTCTTTACTGCACTCGCCTTTTGTCTATTTTTGGTTTATGCATTAAATAAGTTGTAACCTGCTACAAAAGCTTTTTAGAATTTATTTTTGTTTGAATTTGGTGAACTGAATGTGTTTTACATCAAATGATGCTGACAATTTATTGAAAAAATGTGTATCAACAAAGTACTGTAAATTTTCTTACTAAATGTATTATTTATTTCTAGTTTGGCTAAAAAAAAAAACATGTACTCCATGTAATCGCAAATTATTTTAACTTAAATATTGTCTGATTATGCAAAAATATATTATCAAACATTC
The DNA here is from genome assembly GCF_033978785.1 of Entelurus aequoreus. Taxonomy (NCBI): domain Eukaryota; kingdom Metazoa; phylum Chordata; class Actinopteri; order Syngnathiformes; family Syngnathidae; genus Entelurus; species Entelurus aequoreus. The sequence goes on from NC_084736.1 coordinate 156,703, forward strand.
AAACAATTTTTTAAATAGAAATAAATACTAATAATAATGATTTCAAAGCAAGTTATCCATCAAATTGTGCAATGTAAAAGTAGCAATAGATTTCATGGTAAAATTGTGAAATTTACTGGGGTTTTTACAGCATTTTTCTCTAAATGAAAAAAACGACTTTTTTTTTTACTGTAATAAACTATGATGCCTTTTTAGCATTTACAGTAATACGCCGAAAAATCTACAGTTGTTGATTTGCGGTCAAAAAAACTAAAAAATGTTCTGTAAAATTGCAGTTTGCAGGTAAAAAGGTGTCTAGTGCTTAAACCAAAAATAAACAAAAGGTGAGTGCCCCTAAGAAAAGGCATTGAAGCTTAGGGAAGGCTATGCAGAACCAAACTAAAACTGAACTGGCTACAAAGTTAACAAAAACAGAATGCTGGACGACAGCAAAGACTTACTGTGGAGCAAAGGCAATGTACATCTGAACATGACATGACAATCAACAATGTCCCCACAAAGAAGGATAAAAACAACTAAAGTTTTATTGATTGCTAAAACAAAGTAGATGCAGGAAATATCGCTTAAAGCAGGGGTGTCCAAACTTTTTCCACTGAGGGCCGCACACGGAAAAATGAAAGCATGTGGGGGCCATTTTGATATTTTTCATTTTCAAACCATAACAAAATATATGGATTTTTTATTTATTTTACCTTTAGGAGTCCCGGGCACCATAAAGGGTTTCAGTCATTAAAATGTTAAACATAAGTCAAATTATTATTTTTTTGTTATTATTTAACGCTTACAGTAAACCTCTATATCAACTTCAAGTTGATATAAAGTACAACAAAAATAAAAAGGTTTTATGGCTTTTCTGTCAAAAACAACTTTGTTTTTTTTTTATAGTAAAACTGAAATATGCAGTATTTAGTAATTAGAGCCCTAAAAGATCAATAATGCAGGACACCATTGATTTTAATTCTTTAATATTTTTGAGTAATCACAGTGAAAAGATAAATAAAATACCACTAAATATATTTGGGATCCAAAAGGTGCCCCACTCATAAAGTGATACATTTTTATTAGGTTTTTATTTTACTTTTAACACTTAAGTTACGAGATCAACTTCAGATATATCTGTCGATTTTACGTTTGAACTATTATTTTGTTTGTTTTATGCGCTTTTGTCAAAGAAAACTTTGATGTTTTTTGCGGTCAAAAAAACTAAAAAATGTTCTGTAAAATTGAAGTTTTTTAAATTTAAAGTAAAAAACAAATGTAAATTTTACAGTAATATACACGAAATTAATCACAGTGTTTGTTTTGACTTTGACCGGAAGCGCGCATTATTGTACAGGCAGTGATGACGTCACACACCGGCGATAGTTCCAGCGATGTGCTCTGCGCCCACTTTCGCTTCAAAACAACCCTCGACGGAACTTTAGATACAACTGAGGTAATTGGTTAGTATTGCGGCGACAAACTCAAGTTTAAAATAGCTACTTAAAGCGAAACATGAACGTGAGAATAGCGCCGCTAGCATGAATGCTACCTAAATAGTGTTGCCGATTATTTTGTATATTCATGTTCCCGGGGTTTGGCGCGCCCTGTTAAAGAGTAAGGTGAATCGTGACGTCACACGCCAGTTTTGACTCGGCAGTTTCGCCACGGTCGCCAACACGCACCGAGCAGGCATCTTGTCAGTGCAGCAGATAACTCAAGTAAGTGTATAAAAGTTCAAATAAAAGTGTTAATCGTTGCAACAAGTGCAATATTTATGTGAGCGTGTTTGTTTCGTCACCGAGTGCAGGTGGTCCGATGTCCGGCACATGTGGTCATTCAATGAGGATATCACACTTCCTGTTAGGAGAAGAGAGGTATGTGGATTAAACTATACGTGGAGTGGCATTTTAGTCCACTTTAATGAGCTATGAGTGTGTATGTGGTGCTTTTATTAACACAATATAGCATAAAGTAAAAATGTAAAAAGACTTAGAGGGCTCATGTCAGCTCAAGACTTAGAAAAACTTGTACATGCCTTTATTACCAGTAGGCTAGACTATTGTAATGGTCTCCTTGCAGGTCTTCCCAAAAAAACTGTCAGGCAGCTACAGCTTGTTCAGAACGCTGCTGCTAGAGTTCTAACAAAGACCAAAAAATGTGAGCACATTACACCAATTCTTAAATCCTTACATTGGCTCCCTGTACATCAGAGAATAGATTTCAAAATCCTCCTGCTCACATATAAATCACTACATGGTCTAGGGCCCAAGTATATCACTGATATGCTCCCACTATATACGCCCTCTAGATCACTAAGATCTTCTGAGACCAATCTGTTAGCGGTTCCAAGAGTAAACTCAAATCAAGGGAGATCATCATTCAGTCACTATGCAACACATAGCTGGAATAAACTTCCTGAAGATGTCAGACTCTCCCCAACTCTCACTACTTTTAAAACTAGACTGAAGACTTTTATGTTCACCTTAGCTTTCAGCTAAATCTTTTAATCTTTTAACTTTTAACGTCTGCACTGTTTTTATTTTTATTGTCTGCATTTTAATTTTGCTTTTATTTTCTTTCATTTCACTTTGTTGTCTGTGAAGCACTTTGAGTCTGCCTTGTGTATGAAAAGCGCTATACAAATAAAGTTGCCTTGCCTTGCCTTGCCTAAAGACAATAATCTCACTGGAGCACAATTGAATTATTGATTGATTGATTGTTTGATTTAAACTTTTATTAGTAGATTGCACAGTACAGTACATATTCCGTACAATTGACCACTAAATGGTAACACCCGGATAAGTTTTTCAACTTGTTTAAATCGGGGTCCACGTAAATCAATTCATGCCAATCTCATATTATTAAAGACCTACTGAAAGCCACTACTACCGACCACGCAGTCTGATAGTTTATATATCAATGATGACATCTTAACATTGCAACACATGCCAATACGGCCGGGTTAACTTATAAAGTGCAATTTTAAATTTCCCGGGAAACTTCCGCTTGAAAACGTCTATGCATGATGACGTTTGCGCGTGACGTCAATGGTTGACACATTGTATCCCAATACAAACAGCTCTGTTTTCATCGCAAAATTCCACAGTATTCTGGACATCTGTGTTGGTGAATCTTTTGCAATTTGTTTAATGAACAATGGAGACTGCAAAGAAGAAAGCTGTAGGTGGGATCGGTGTATCAGTGGCTGGCTGCAGCAACACAACCAGGAGGACTTTGAGTTGGATAGCAGACGCGTTATCCGACGCTAGCCGCCGACCGCATCGATGATCGGGTGAAGTCCTTCGTCGCGCCGTCGATCGCTGGAACGCAGGTGAGCACCGGTGTTGATGAGCAGATGAGGGCTAGCGTAGGTGGGGAGCTAATGTTTTTAGCATAGCTCTGTCGAGGTCCCGTAGCTAAGTTAGCTTCAATGGCGTCGTTAGCAACAGCATTGCTAGGCTTCGCCAGGCGGTACAGCATTAACCGTGTGGTTACAGGTCCAGGGTTTAATAGTATTGTTGATCTTCTGTCTATCCTTCCAGCCACGGGCTTTTTTCTTTTGTTTCAATCTGAATTTAAGCACGATGCTATCACGTTAGCTCCGTAGCTAAAGTGCTTCGCCGATGTATTGTCGTGGAGATAAAAGTCACTGTGAATGTCCATTTCGCGTTCTCGACTCTCATTTTCAAGAGGATATACCGTATTTTCCGCACCATAAGGCGCCCCGTGTTATTAGCCGCACGTTTAATGAACGGAATATTTCAAAACTTTGTTTACCTATTAGCCGCCTCGTGCTATTAGCCGCACCTACGCTACGCTAAAGGGAATGTCAACAAAACAGTCAGATAGGTCAGTCAAACTTTAATAATATATTACAAACCAGCGTTCTAACAACTCTGTTCACTCCCAAAATGTAATGTACAAATGTGCAATCACAAAAATAGTAACACTCAAAATAGTGCAGAGCAATAGCAACATCAATAACTCAACGTTGCTCATGCGTTAGTGTCACACGACACACAAAACAAACATTTAAAGCTCACTTTCTGAAGTTATTACTCATCCACAAATCCCTCGAATTATTCTTCTTCGGTGTGCTTCACTTGTTTTTTGACACCATCGATGATGTGGACGCGCATGCAGTCGTAGATCAACAGGAACGGCGCTGCATGAAAAAAGTCACCCGGTGTCTTCGCGTAAACGTCTATCAACCACTCGCTCATCTTTTCTTCATCCATCCATCCCTTCGAGGTAGCTTTTATGATGACGCCGGCTGGAAAGTTCTCTTTTGGCAAGGTCTTCCTTTTGAATATCACCGTGGGTGGAAGTTTCTGGCCGTTAGCATGGCAAGCTAGAACCACAGTAGGACGACTTCTCATTCCCTGTGGTGCGAATATTCACCGTACGTGCTCCCGTTGTATCCACAGTGCGGTTCACATGAATATCAAAAGTCAGTGGAACCTTGTACGCGTATCTCTTAGTAGGAGACATTTTGTGGTCTTTACAGAAATACACAAATGAAATGAAACGTAATATCCGCGCGCTTCTTCTTCTACGGGGGCGGGTGCTCACCTTGGCGGTTGCTTACAGTAGAAGAAGAAGCGCTTCCTCTTCTATGGGGGCGGTTGCTTACCGTAGAAGAAGAAGCGCTTCCTCTTTTACGGGGAAAAAAGATGGCGGCTGTTTACCGTAGTTGCGAGACCTAAACTTTATGAAAATAAATATGAATATTAATCCATATATAAGGCGCACCGGGTTATTAGCCGCACTGTCTGCTTTTGAGAAAAATTGTGGTTTTTAGGTGCGGCTTATGGTGCGGAAAATACGGTAGTATCCGAGTTGGTTTAAAATACAAATCCGTGATCCACAATAGAAAAAGGAGAAAGTGTGGAATCCAATGAGCCAGCTTGTACCTAAGTTACGGTCAGAGCGAAAAAGGATACGTCCTGCACTGCACTCTAGTCCTTCACTCTCACGTTCCTCATCCACAAATCTTTCATCCTCGCTCAAATTAATGGGTAATCGTCGCTTTCTCGGTCCGAATCTCTCTCGCTGCTGGTGTAAACAATGGGGAAATGTGAGGAGCCCTTCAACCTGCGACGTCACGCTACTTCCGGTACAGGCAAAGCTTTTTTTTATCAGCGACCAAAAGTTGCGAACTTTATCGTCGATGTTCTCTACTAAATCCTCTCAGCAAAAATATGGCAATATCGCGAAATGATCAAATATGACACATATATCCCCGTTTAAATAAGAATTTCATTTCAGTAGGCCTTTAAGTAAATGGCAATACATTCTAATACTTTTTTTGATGATATCAAACCAATACCAATATCGGAGCGGGACACCCTTGACTTATCATATCTGGTTTATTCCAAGGGAAATGTGTCAATAAGCAGTAAAGATGTGTCACATCGAGTTCATTTTCTGCCCATAATCTCGCCTTTAATGTCTCTGCAGAAATTAATATATTTACTTGTAATGGTACGCTTTAGTACAAGCTTTTGCCACTGAAAATGCAACAATAAGCAGTAGAGACGAGTCAAAACGAAAACATTTATATCCACAGTCCCGCCTTTTAAAGGCCTACTGAAATGAATTTTTTTTTATTTAAACGGGAATAGCAGATCCATTCTATGTGTCATACTTGATCATTTCGCGATATTGCCATATTTTTGCTGAAAGGATTTAGTAGAGAAAATCGACGATAAAGTTCGCAACTTTTGCTCGCTGATAAAAAAAAGCCTTGCCTGTACCGGAAGTAGCGTGACGTCACAGGAGCTAGTATTCCTCACAATTTTCCTTTGTTTACAATGGAGCGAGAGAGATTCGGACCGAGAAAGCGACTATTACCCCATTAATTTGAGCGAGGATGAAAGATTCGTAGATGAGGAACGTTACGGTGAAGGACTAGAGAGGCAGTGATGGACGTATCTTTTTTCGTTCTGACCGTAACTTAGGTACAAGCTGGCTCATTGGATTCCACACTCTCTCCTTTTTCTATTGTGGATCACGGATTTGAATTTTAAACCACCTCGGATACTATATCCTCTTGAAAATGAGAGTCGAGCACGCGAAATGGACATTTAAAGTGACTTTTATCTCCACGACAATACATCGGTGACACACTTAGCTACTGAGCTAACGTGATAGCATCGTTCTCAAATGAAGATAGAAACAAAATAAATAAATCCCTGACTGGAAGGATAGACAGAAGATCAACCATACTATTAAACCATGGACATGTAACTACACGGTTAAAAATTCTCAGCCTGGTAAGGCTTAACAATGCTGTTGCTAACGACGCTAAGGCTAATTTAGCAACTTAGCAACCGGTGTTGTGCCTGAAACCTCACAGAACTATGATAAAAACATTAGCGCTCCACCTACGCCAGCCAGCCCTCATCTTCCCATCAACAGCCGTGCTCACCTGCATTCCAGCGATCGACGGCGCGACGAAGGACTTCATCCGGGGGTTTGGCGGCAAGCATCGGCTAGGCGTCTGCTAGTCCTGGTTGTGTTGCTGTAAGTATTGTACTTAGCCGCTAATACACCGATCGATCCCACCTACAACGTTCTTATTTGCAGCCTCCATTGTTCATGGAACAAATTGCAAAAGATTCACCAACACAGATGTCCAGAATACTGTGGAATTTTGTCGAAGAAAACAAGAGGTTTCTGTATCGGGTTCGACGGGGTCCAACCACTTCCGTGGGTTTTGTGACGTCACGCGCATAAATCATATCCAAAGGAGTTTTTCAACCGGAAGTGTGGCGGGAATTTTAAAATTGCACTTTATAAGTTAACCCGGCCGTATTGGCATGTGTTTCAATGTTAAGATTTCATCATTGATATATAAACTATCAGACTGCGTGGTCGGTAGTAGTGGCTTTCAGTAGGCCTTTAATGTGCAATATTTCCGATGTGATACGTGTTTGGACTGACCGTGGCCGGAAGCATCATGTCCTTTTGATCAAGTTTACATTTGTAGAGAAATGGCGGCATTAACCGTTTTGGTAAAGCCGCATTCTCTCAATGACTTCCTCTCTGCAACGCCACGACATTCTCTACGAGTTGGACCCTAAGTCCAAAGAACCAATCAAGAGGACATTGTTAATAGAGGCCACACATAAGCTGTTAAGCCACTATATGCAGAATGTTATTTAATTGGAGTCATAAAAAGCCAATTAACCCGCCTCGGCCCCCCTTCTTCTTTTTCCTGTCCCCTCACAGTGTGTCGCTTCTTCTCTGTCAAAACACTACACTTCATCCCTGTTTTTTTTTTTTTTTGCATTTCCTTCTAGAAATAGCATATTTGGGGAGGAGCACAAAAGAGAGAAGTGATGAGCTCTCGGCGACGGCGGTAAGGATTGTGCCAATATATATATGGAGGAAAACAGCAACAGTGTGTGGCAATATTGGATCTGTCAGACTGGGGCCATTTAAATTTCAATGCCAGTAAAGTGGAATGATGGTGGAAGGAGTGAGGGGGGTGGTGGGGGGGTGCAGACACTGTTAAATATGATGCTTGAATGAAAATCTAAACCCTCCAATACCTCTAAGCAATGTAACTCAATGAGATGAATTAACTGTAAATGCCTCATTCTCTGTGTGAGTGTCTTCCAATTTAAAATCTCATTATTCCTATAAGATCCTGAACAAGGTGACTCTTAGGATAGATGGAATAAGTGAAGATAATCTTACCGGACAGTTTTATGCAAATAGGGAAATGTATTGAATCAACTATGAGGAGAATGGGGAATCAAATAAGCTAATAAAGTGGAGTTAGGATGAAAAAAAAAAAACCCCGCCATGAATAATGTTTCCCGCCTATCTTGGCGCCGTGTGAACGCCGCCCGCCTGTGAACTTCCAAAATGCATTAAACCAAAAGCTTCTTCTAATGTGCATTCTCTTTCGGGTTTTAACTGTCTTTTCAATGACACCAAATAGTCTTCTTATAATGACCATTTTGTTTGGAAATGGCGCCCCCGAAATGAAGCTGAGTGCAGGTGATAATGGTGCCGGTTAGCGTCGCGAACGGAACGTGGCGTCGGACCGTTCAGACGAGGATTGATGGCGAGCCGTGGCTTTTCCCTCTGCCCCCCGTATTCATCCATAATTTATTGTATAAATAATAAAACATTCATTACGCGGGGAATATTAATATTTTTTTTGTCGCTGCTTATGAACGTTAGCACTGCTTTAATTTGTTGTTGGACGCAAAGACGAGCAGCGATGATTAATGTGACAATTGAACTACTCAACTGCAGAAGATGACAGTGTGTCAAAACCCGCTACACCATCATGGATTAGCTATGTGGGGCGGGGGGGGGGGAACGGGGACATTTTCCACTGGTAGAGTGTTAATGAGGAAAATTCAGCTCTGTGACATTTGATCCCAAAGTAGTGTTGTAACTAGAGATGTCCGATAATGGCTTTTTTGCCGATATCCGATATTGTCCAACTCTTAATTACCGATTCCGATATATACAGTCGTGGAATTAACACATTATTATGCCTCATTTTGTTCTGATGCCCCGCTGGATGCATTAAACAATGTAACAAGGTTTTCCAAAATAAATCAACTCAAGTTATGGAAAAAAAAAATGCCAACATGGCACTGCCATATTTATTATTGAAGTCACAAAGTGCATTATCTTTTTTAACATGCCTCAAAACAGCAGCTTGGAATTTTGGGACATACTCTCCCTGAGAGAGCATGAGGAGGTTGAGGTGGGAGGGGGGGTAGGGGGTAGCAGGGGGTGTATATTGTAGCGTCCCGGAAGAGTTAGTGCTGCAAGGGGTTCTGGGTATTTGTTCTGTTGTGTTTATGTTGTGTTACGGTGCGGATGTTCTCCCGAGATGTGTTTGTCATGGGTTCACAGTGTGGCGCATATTTGTAACAGTGTTAAAGTTGTTTATACGGTCACCCTCAGTGTGACCTGTATGGCTGTTGACCAAGTATGCATTGCATTCACTTGTGTGTGTGAAAAGCCGTAGATTTTATGTGTCTTTAAGGTTTATTGGCGCTCTGTACTTCTCCCTACGTCCGTGTACACAGCGGCGTTTTAAAAAGTCATACATTTTACTTTTTTGAAACCGATACCGATCATTTTGAAACCGATAATTTCCGATATTACATTTTAAAGCATTTATCGGCCGATAATATTGGCAGTCCGATATTATCGGACATCCCCAGTTGTAACAAAACCAATATTTTCGTTCCGGTACTGAAATTATTTCGGTACTTTTTGGTACTTTTCTAAATAAATGGCACCACACAAAAATTGCATGATTATATATGTTTATTATTGCAGTTAAGTCCTTAAATAAAATAGTGAACATACTAGACAACTTGTCTTTTAGTAGTAAGTAAACAAACAAAGGCTCCTAATTAGTCTGCTGACATATGCAGTAACATATTGTGTCATTTATCTACCTATTATTTTGTCAACATTATTAAGGACAAGTGGTAGAAAATGAATTATTTATCTACTTGTTCATTTACTGTTAATATCTGCTTACTTTCTCTTTTAACGTGTTCTATCTACACTTCTGTTAAAATGTAATTATCACTTATTCTTCTGTTGTTTATACTTTACATTAGTTTTGGACGATACCACAAATTTGGGTATCAATCCGATACCAAGTCGTTACAGGATCATACATTGGTCATAATCAAAGTCCTCATGTGTCCAGGGACATATTTACTGACTTTATAAACATAATATCCATTTAAAAAAAACAAAAGATGTAGATGCCAAAAAATATCGACGTAATCATAGTAGTATCGACTTGATACGTGTCTGTACTTGATATCATTACAGTGGATGTCAGGTGTAGATCCACCCATGGCGTTTGTTTACGGTGTGTAGTGAAGCATGTTTAGCTATTCCTCGTCCTGCAGGGATGATACTTGTAAGAAACTTACTTTATTTGTCGCCATGGAGACCAGGATTAGTGATTTAGAAGTAGCTAAAACACTGCCGACGGCGGATAGACGTTAGCCGCTAGCTAGCTAGCCATGTCTTAAAGCACCTCTTCCTGAGGGCGTTTCAGTGTTATAACTTCACCTTTATCTTTAGATTTTAAGCCAAAATACGTCTGTTTTCCCTTTTCTGTCTACACACTGTCTGCTTGTAAGTACTCTGTGATTGTGCGCTGCCGAACATGCTCCTCTGCACGTAAACCAGCAATGTCACAACGTGATGCGGGGGGGGGGGGACCGGTACCTTTTTAGAGACGATACAGTATAGAAAATGATTCATTAGTATCGCGGTACTATACTAATACCAATATCCCAAAGTATTGTAAAGTAATTTGTACTGATTGTGTCACAGTCCAGCTAATGTCAGATCACAGTCAAAATCAAGACAGATATATATATATATTTTTTTTTTTGTATTATTGGTCCAATATGGCTCTTTCAACATTTTGGGTTGCCGACCCCCTGCTGTAGGCAAATAGGAAAATGGGTTATAACGATGCTGCTCGAGTGCTGAAGAGAAATGATATGATCTTTGACCTCAGCTAACTCCCACCACCTATTATTCTAGAGCAGCTGTGTCCTTGCATCAACATAGACAAATTGTCAGATTGCCCGTTGACGTTCTCGCTCGCAGTCCTGGCTTGAGGTGAAGGCTAATTAGCCTTTAGCGTAACGTTAGCTCATTTTGCTGTGTGTGTGTGTGTGTGTGTGTGTGTGTGTGTTACGGACAGCAAAGCCCTGCCTGTCTGTTATTTCACTTTACCTTTTTCTGTGTTGATTGAGCTGTGTTGAAGCAGCAAAAAAGGACATTATGTTAAATGAAAAGTTTCTGTCTCCGATAGTTGATATAATAATGTAAGTGCATCATTAAGCCTACATGAACTCCATGGTGTTCAGGGATGAATAGTCTCTCCTATTGCTATTGTAGTATTTTTTCAGCTATAGTTACATTAATCATTAGTAATGCAGCAGCCTAGTTTTGAATGGCAGGGTCCCTGCTATCACATGTTGATAAAAATATAACATTTACATAATAAAAATCAACGACAGGCTTCCCAAATGCTGTAATAAATTAAGCATGATGAGTTGACTTGAAACTGTTTAATGTTGCACTTTTTATATGTAGAAGAAAAGTTTAATGTTTAATGTTGATTAACGTGGGCAGAATTATTATAGCGTTCCCAATGTTAAAAGGATAAAGCCATTGTTTACAAATTTGGTAAATAAATAACCAAAACATTTATATTTTGTTGTTTTCTTACTGTACCGAAAATGAACCGAACCGTGACCTCTAAACCGAGGTACGTACCGAACCGAAATTTTTGTGTACCGTTACACCCCTACATCAACTTGATCGTTGATGTCGACTAAAAAAATTGTTCTGTTTTGGCCTCAACCTGAACTGAAAAATTGGCATTTTTGAAGTTAGATATGTTGACTTATTTACATAAAGCATGCGCGTGTTATTCAAAAATATATTTATGACTAAAATGGATGGAGTGACTCTCGTAGCTGAAGCGCTCCAAAAAGTATCCACCCCCTCCGAGTGGATTTACGGCGAAGATTTACAGCCAAGACAGCTGCGTGTCAGCGACTGCGAGGCTGCGCGGACCCGCCCATCACTCCACATTAGAACTCCTTTGAACATAAGCATATTTCCTCTGTGAGGTGGTGGCGTGTCGCGCCGGATGTGCGCTCGTGGAAATGATCCAACAGCGAGTGGCGAGATAAGGCTGCGAGCAGAGAGAAGCTGCGAATTAGAAAGGAGGTCACAAAAAAAAAAAATGGATGCCTGTTTTACCGAGCTCAAACTAATTTCCTCGTTTGCTGATGACATCGTCTCCAAGTGCGGGAAACGTCTGTGAACACGGTGCATCGTTCCAGAAACCTACAGGTCTTCCTTTTTGATTATAATAAAACTCCAGCCGAGCGCGAAGACTTCCTCTCGCTGGAAGCGATGTGACAAAGTGGCGGAATGTGTACACTAACGAGGAAAAACCTCTGAGCAAGTTGGGCCTAGCACCGCGTGCTACAGAATAATAAATCAATGTTTATTTATATAGCCCTATATCACAAGTGTCTCAAAGGGCTGGATAATCCACAACGACATCCTCATCAGGGCAAGGAAAAACTCACAACCCAGTGGGATGACAATGTGAATGACTATGAGAAAACCCCCCCCCCCCCCAAGGGGGGGGGAGACCGGAGGCAATGGACGTCGAGTGGGTCTAGCATAATATTGTGAAAGTCCAGTCCATAATGGATCTAACATAATAGTGAGAGTCTAGTCCATAGTGGATCTAACATAATAGTGAGAGTCTAGTCCATAGTGGATCTAACATAACAGTGAGAGTCCAGTCCATAGTGGATCTAACATAATAGTGTGAGAGTCCAGTCCATAGTGGATCTAACATAATAGTGAGAGTCCAGTCCATAGTGGATATAACATAATAGTGTGAGAGTCCAGTCCATAGTGGATCTAACATAATAGTGTGAGAGTCCAGTCCATAGTGGATCTAACATAATAGTGAGAGTCCAGTCCATAGTGGATCTAACATAATAGTGTGAGAGTCCAGTCCATAGTGGATCTAACATAATAGTGAGAGTCCAGTCCATAGTGGATCTAACATAATAGTGTGAGAGTCAAGTCCATAGTGGATCTAACATAATAGTGTGAGAGTCCAGTCCATAGTGGATCTAACATAATAGTGAGAGTCCAGTCCATAGTGGATCTAACATAATAGTGTGAGAGTCAAGTCCATAGTGGATCTAACATAATAGTGTGAGAGTCAAGTCCATAGTGGATCTAACATAATAGTGAGAGTCCAGTCCATAGTGGATCTAACATAATAGTGTGAGAGTCAAGTCCATAGTGGATCTAACATAATAGTGTGAGAGTCCAGTCCATAGTGGATCTAACATAATAGTGAGAGTCCAGTCCATAGTGGATCTAACATAATAGTGAGAGTCCAGTCCATAGTGGGGCCAGCAGGAGGAGACCATCCCTAGCGGAGACTGGTCAGCAGCGCAGAGATGTCCCCAACCGATGCACAGGCGAGCGGTCCACCCCGGGTCCTGACTCTGGACAGCCAGCGCTTCATCCATGACCACCGGACCTGTGCCCCCCCCCCCCCCCCCCCCCCCCCCCCACAAGGGAGAGGGGGGCAGGGGAGAAAAGAAAAGAAACTGCAGATCAACTGGTCTAAAAAGGGGGTCTATTTAAAGGCTAGAGCAGTGGTTCTTAACCTTGTTGGAGGTACCGAACCCCACCAGTTTCATATGCGCATTCACCGAACCCTCCTTTTTTTTCAAATTCAAGACAAAGTTATTATATGTTTTTGGTACACGTTAGTATGGGGAACATATTCTAAGTAACTAATACTTAATTTAGAGTTTTTTTGGACACTAGGGGAACATATTCTAAGTAACAAAGACTTAATTTAGAGTTATTTGGTTAGGGTTAGGGTTAGGGCCAAGGTTAGAGGGTTAGGGTTAGAATAAGCCCATGCCGAATAAGGCATTAATAAGTACTTAATAATGACTAGTTAAGAGCCAATATGTTACTAATTTGCATGTTAACAAGCAACTAATTAATGGTGAATATGTTCCCCATACTAAAGTGTTACCATGTTTTTTTACTGGTGCACAAAATGAAGCGTGCATGAACATCACCTTGTTCAAACAACAAAACCAACACAGTGCATAAACTCACAACAAATTACACACCTGCAAACCAGTCTGACTTCTGCTGTTGCCGTATCCGTAATACGCCGATAGGGAGAAGGTTTTATTTACACGATGAGTCGGGTGTGTTTTGACCTCCGCCGAACCCCTGAGCCCGACTCACCGAACCCCTAGGGTTCGATCGAACCCAGGTTAAGAACCACTGGGCTACAGTATACAAATGAGTTTTAAGATGTGACTTAAATGCTTCTATTTATTATTATACCTCTCATTCTGTGCGTAAATCCACTTCCAGGCTGGTCGCTGATTGGTTATTAAAGACTCCTGTCAATAAAAAGCGTGGTGAATGCTAATTTTGAAGCCCTCCCGTCATTAAATGCCCGTGAAACCGGTGCAAATTAACCTCCAAATGCCATGGGAAATGCCCGTGCCATTTCTGTTACTGCAAGGAAAAACACTTGGTGACACACGAATGCAATAGATTATTTTTTTAGTACAATGATAGACAATTTTAAAGATTTGGTGGCAGGGGTGAAAGTATTGCATTGACAAAAGTATAATCCGTAGGATTGGTAGAGCGCTGAAAAGAAACAAGATCCAGGCAAACTGGAAAATGCTAGAGTGCTGAAATGATTCATAATGCTGATGATATGATTGCGCCCCGGACGCTTCCCTGGGGAGGTGTTTAGGGCGCGTCCGACCGGTAGGAGGCCACGGGGAACACCCAGGACACAGTGGAGAGACTGTCTCCCGGCTGGCCTGGGCACACCTCGGGATCCCCCGGGAAGAGCTGGAGAGAGGGAGGTCTGGGCTCCTCTCCTTAGGCTGCTTTCCCCGCGATCTGGCTTCAGATAAGCGGAAGAAGATAAATGGATGGATGAATGGGCTAGATTTAGTTTTGAAAACGACTAACAGGATCTTCCACAGAAAAAGAAAATCGATTTTGAAATTTGGACTGGTAGAGTGCTGAAAAGAAACAAGATCCCGGCAAACTGGACGATTGTTTTATGCAATTTTAGCTGCTAGAGCTCTGAAAAGAAACACCGCGGTAATACGGTCATTGGCGTGATTTTATTTTGCCACCTTGGGTTCGATTGCGTTTTAGAAAGAATTACCAGGATTCTTCCATGTAAAAAGAAATGCAGTTTGAATTTTGGTCTTGTAAAGCGCTGAATAGAACCAGTTTCCAGGCAAACGGGAAGATTGATTCATATCATTGTATCTGCTCTATAACGCTGAAACGAAACACGTGTTTTGTGGACTTGCAGAAGGCATTCGACCGTGTCCCTTGGGAAGTCTTCACAGAGTATGGGGTATCGGACTGCCTGATTGTGGCGGTCCGCTCCCTGTATGATCAGTGTCAGAGATTGCCGGCAGTAAGTCGGATCCGTTTCCAGTGAGGGTTGGACTTTGCCAGCGCTGTCCTTTGTCACCCATTTTGTCTACAACTTTTATGAACAGAACTTCTAGGCGAAGTCAGGGTGTTGAGGGGATCCGGTTTGATGGCTGCAGGATTAGGTCTCTGCTTTTTGCAGATGACGTGGTCCTGCTGGTTTCATCTGGCCAGGATCTTCAGCTCTCACTGGATGGGTTTGCAGCTGAGTGTGAAGAGACTGGAATGAAAATCAGCACCTCCAAGTCCGAGTCCATGGTTCTCGCCTGGGAAAGGGTGAGTGCCATCTGCGGGTTGGGGACGAGATCCTGCCCCAAGTGGATGTCACTAAACATGAAGTACACGTTTGTTACTTATGGACTAGGTACTTTACTGTTATATTTTTATTCTCATTGTTGCTTTTTATTTTTATTCTTATTGTAATATTTTTCTATTTTGTTTCCATTTATACACCCATTATTTAGTTTTTACTTTTTAAATTTGATCTCAATTCTGTACACTGCTGCTGGAATTTTAATTTTCCTGAGGGAACTCTCCTGAAGGAATCAATAAAGTACTATCTATCTATCTATCTATCTATCTATCTATCTATCTATCTATCTATCTATCTATCTATCTATCTATCTATCTATCTATCTATCTATCTATCTATCTATCTATCTATCTATCTATCTATGTATCTATCTATCTATCTATCTATCTATCTATCTATCTATCTATCTATCTATCTATCTATCTATCTATCTATCTATCTATCTATCTATATATCTATCTATCTATCTATCTATCTATCTATCTATCTATCTATCTATCTATCTATCTATCTATCTATCTATCTATCTATCTATCTATCTATCTATCTATCTATCTATCTATCTATCTATCTATCTATCTATCTATCTATCTATCTATCTATCTATCTATCTATCTATCTATCTATCTATCTATCTATCTATCTATCTATCTATCTATCTATCTACATCATATCAAAAGATGATTCTTAGTTTTTATTGTAGTTAGGGTCCAATAAGCCCAAATATCAAAGATAAATATAAAAAGCCTGTAAACAAACAGCTTGGGCCTTAAGAGGCTAATTAGACATAGCTTAAATGTTTGTGTTGGGCTGAACATGTTGTCTCTTCTCAAGGATAGGGCTATCACTTTTGCATTTGAAGTCCAAATTCGGGCCTCTTTCCTACGAGAAGTGATCCAATCCACCTGCGAATATCAAACCAAGGGGCCTTATCTTATGTGCTCAAACTGAAATACCAAGATGAATATAAACATTCACCATATACAAAATATAAAATGAGTTAATTAATTCACTTCACTACAAATATACAAAACCATGTTTTTTTTTGTTTTTTTTTCCAACTTCCCCAAATGTCATGATATTTTGACGTCTGCATCCGTTTCTAATACTTAGCTTGAAGATGAGAAACTCTGCCTGGTCTTTGTACCAGCCCTTTTAGACCGTCATAGCGCTACCGACGGGACAATATCAATACCCAACGAATTAATAACAAAAGTCCAAAGGCGGCGTACGCATCCGTCCCTAGGAAATTGCGTGAAAAACCCCAGACTTTTAAAGCCATTGAACACATTCCTTGCAGCAATGTATGCAAAGACATTTAATATCGCTGTGCAAATAAACTTCACGCGCTCATACCGCTGAAAAAAGAAGCTACACTTGGCAGTTTCCCCAAATGTCAAACAATAATAAACAAGTGGATATTTTCCTGCATAAATCCCAGAGTGTGTGTGCAGTAAGGCCGAGAGGACGTGTGAGCCTTAGATCACATTTGTATGGCGTTAAAAAATATATAAGCAATAATCACGTTGTATCGGGGGGGGAGTGTGTTAGCTTAGTAAAAGGCCAGCCTTCATATCCAATGAGGGGATTTAGCTGAGCGACCATGACCGGCTCACTTCTTCCCAATATCTGCTGACTAGGGGACTTTGTCGCGACTTAGCGGCGGCGTGGATGTGTTTTCGCTCGCCGGGAAAAGCATCAGAAATCGCAAATGCAAAAAGTCAAAGGGTCCAAAGGTGAAGCCGTAATGGATAAAAGGAGGAGGGTGTCGCTGTTTGTTACGTGATCCCGAGCAGACCGGCTCCCACACTAACGCACAACTCTCGGGTTAATGGCAAACAGTTTTAATCATTAAAACAGTACGTTTTGCATAGCTTTTCGTGAGGCCCTAATGGATGGCATTCTTTTTCATGAATGCAAAGTGAACTAAAAGGGTCAACTTTAGAGACAGCACAAAACATTATGGAAAAAATTAATTGTACTTGTCACAAAGAAGTGAATTGCTGTAAAATGTTAAAGACCTACTGAAATGAATTTTTTTTATTTAAATGGAGATAGCAGATCCATTCTATGTGTCATACTTGATCATTTTGCGATATTGCCATATTTTTGCTGAAAGGATTTAGTATAGAACAACGTCGATAAAGTTCGCAACTTTTGGTCTCTGATAAAAAAAGCCTTGCCAGTACCGGAAGTAGCGTGACGTTGTCAGTTGTTCACTACCTCATATTTTCCTATTGTTTTCAACGCAGCTAGAGCTATTCGGACCATTACCCCATTAATTTGAGCGAGGATGAAAGCTTCGTGGACGAGGAACGTTATAGTGACGGACTAGAATGCAGTGAAATACATATTTTTTTTCGCTCTGACCGTAACTTAGGTACAAGCTGGCTCATTGGATTCCACACTCTCCTTTTTCTATTGTGGATCACGGATTTGTATTTTAAACCACCTCGGATACTATATCCTCTTGAAAATGAGAGTCGAGAACGCGAAATGGACATTCAGTGCCTTTTATCTCCACGACAATACATCGACGAAGCTCATGCTAATTAGCATTAGCTAACGTGATAGCATCTGTCTCAAATGCAGATAGAAACAAAATAAATAAATCCCTGACTGGAAGGATAGACAGAAGATCAACAATACTATTATAACATGTACATGTAAGTACACGGTTAATAGATCTCAGCCTGGCAAAGCTTAACAATGCTGTTGCTAACGACGCTAAGGCTGACTTAGCAACTTAGCAACCGGACCTCACAGAGTTATGATAAAAACATTAGCGCTCCACCTACGCCAGCCAGCCATCATCTGCCCAGCTCATCAACACCCGTGCTCACCTGCGTTCCAGCGATCGACGGCGCGATGGACTTCACCCGATCATCCGTGCGGTGGCCGGTTAGCATCGGCTAGCGCGTCTGCTATCCAAGTGAGTAATCCTTGTTGTGTTGCTACAGCCAGCCGCTATACACCGACCCACCTACAACGTTCTTCTTTGCAGTCTCCAATGTTCATTAAACAAATTGCAAAAGACTCACCTACACAGATGTCCAGAATACTGTGGGATTATGAAATGAAAACAGAGCTTTTTTGTATTGTATTCAATGGGGAAGGCATACCTCTGTTCCCCGGGCTACGTCACGCGCATACGTCATCCTCCGAAGGCTTTTTCAACCGGAAGTGTGGCTAGAAATTTAAAATTGCACTTTATAAGTTAACCCGGCCGTATTGGCATGCGTTGCAATGTTAAGATTTCATCATTGATATATAAACTATCAGACTGCGTGGTCGGTAGTAGTGGGTTTCAGTAGGCCTTTAAACAAATAGTTAAATACTGGAGGCTACCTTGACTATGGTGAGGCTGGAGTTGTACTGCTTTGAACAAGAAAAGCAACATTCAATGCATTCGTCTCTTTTGCATTTCAATGATTAGCTAATTAAAGGCATACTGAAATGCGATGTTCTTATTTAAACGGGGATAGCAGATCCATTCTATGTGTCATATTTGATCATTTCGCGATATTGCCATATTTTTGCTGAAAGGATTTAGTTGAGAACATCAACGATAAAGTTCGCAACTTTTGGTCGCTGATAAAAAAGCCTTGCCTGTACCGGAAGTAGCGTGACGTCACAGGTTGTGGAGCGCCTCACATCTGCACATTGTTTACAATCATGGCCATCAGCAGCGAGAGCGATTCGGACCGAGAAAGCGACGATTTCCCCATTAATTTGAGCGAGGATGAAAGATTCGTGGATGAGGAAAGTGAGAGTGAAGGACTAGAGGGCAGTGGAAGCGATTCAGATAGGGAAGATGCTGTGAGAGGCGGGTGGGACCTGATATTCAGCTGGGAATGACTAAAACAGTAAATAAACACAAGACATATATATACTCTATTAGCCACAACGCAACCAGGCTTATATTTAATATGCCACAAATGAATCCCGCATAACAAACACCTCCCCCCTCCCGTCCATATAACCCGCCAATACAACTCAAACACCCGCACAACACACTCAGTCCCACAGCCCAAAGTACCGTTCACCTCCCCAAAGTTCATACAGCACATATATTTCCCCAAAGTCCCCAAAGTTACGTACGTGACATGCACATAGCGGCACGCACGTACGGGCAAGCGATCAAATGTTTGGAGGCCGCAGCTGCGTACTCACGGTACTGCGTATCCAACTCAAAGTCCTCCTGGTAAGAGTCTCTGTTGTCCCAGTTCTCCACAGGCCATTGGTAAAGCTTGACTGTCATCTTTCGGGAATGTAAACAATGAAACACCGGCTACGTGTTTATGTTGCTGCAGCCGGCCACTAATACACCGCTTCCCACCTACAGCTTTCTTCTTTGCTGTCTTCATTGTTCATTAAACAAATTGCTGAAGATTCACCAACACAGATGTCCAGAATACTGTGGAATTTTGCGATGAAAACAGACGACTTAATAGCTGGCCACAATGCTGTCCCAAATTGTCCGCTACAATCCGTGACGTCACGCGCAAACGTCATCATACGGAGACGTTTTCAGCAGGATATTTCGCGGGAAATTTAAAACTGCACTTTACTAATCTAACCCGGCCGTGTTGGCATGTGTTGCAATGTTAAGATTTCATCATTGATATATAAACTATCAGACTGCGTGGTCAGTAGTAGTGGGTTTCAGTAGGCCTTTAAGGGACAACAATATAGAAAGTCAACTTTGGATTTACTTTAGAGTAGCCAGTGCACAGCTTGTATAGCAGTATAGCCTTACTGTCAACACACAGCCATTATTGTAGAAACTGCCGGCAATAAAAGTGAGTAGCAAGGTGTTTGTGGTGGAAATAGTGTGGGTAGTGTGGAGAATGCATATACTGTATGTTTAAGAGTTCTTTCTTTATTCATAGTCATGTTTAAAGCAGCTAGTGCAGTGGTTCTTAACCTTGTTGGCGGTACCGAACCCCACCAGTTTCATATGCGCATTCACCAAACCCTTCTTTAGTGAAAAATAAAATGTTTTTTTTCCAATTTCAAGACAAAGTTATATGTTTTTGGTAACACTTTAGTATGGGGAACATATTTTAAGTAACAAAGACTTAATTTAGAGTTATTTGGACACTAGGGGAACATATTCTAAGTAATAAAGATTTAATTTAGAGTTATTTGGTTAGGGTCAGGGTTAGAGGGTTAGGGTTATAATAAGGCCATGCCAAATAAGACAATAAGTACTTAATAATGACTAGTTAAGAGACAATATGTTACTAATTTGCATGTTAATAAGCAACTAATTAATGGTGAATATGCTCCCCATAGTAAAGTGTTACCATGTTTTTTAACTGGTGCACAAAATGAACCGTGCATGAACATCACCTTGTTCAAACAATAAAAAACCAACACAGTGCATAAACTCACAACAAATTACACACTTGCAAACCAGTCAGCTGTTGCCGTATCCGTAATACGCCGATAGGGAGAAGTTTGTATTTACACGATGAGTCGGGTGTGTTTTGACCTCCGCCGACCCCCTGAGGCCGACTCACCGAACCCCTAGGGTTCGATCAAACCCAGGTTAAGAACCACTGAGCTAATGTTTTTCCATTTGTACTCTTTCTATTTTTTTTAGGAATATGTCTGCAAGTAAACTGTGTGTGTTCCCTTGAAGGCTTGCAATGTAGGGGTTGGAGTACCCCCTTATATCTTATCTGTAGTAGAACAATGAGCCTGTGTTCCTTTCTGGAGAGGGTGGGGGCTGTTTGCGTATTCAAGAAGTTGTCTCTTCCTGTTTGAATTTTAGACCATCCAGAGATGACGGTATGACTGTACTTATGTGGGCTGGTCTCCTGAAGCTTCTGTAAAACTTGTTAATATTCCTATTCTGTCTTGATGGTCCTTCTTACTCTGCATATATGTCATCTGAAAGAACTTGGGATTGACCAGTAACTTTAATTCCCTGAGAGGGAATACTGGCCAGACGCAACAATTGGATCATGATCCAGGGCAGCAAGAGTGCTTTTGGCACTAGGGAAGCTGCGGTTCATTGTGGGGGAACATTAATTCCAACACAAGTGGATAGCAAGATAATTGTGGTGGATACGGTGGTCGCAGAATCATAGTCCAAGGCTGCAAGAGTGCTCTGGTTCATTGAGGAGAAAGATTCATTCTAACACAAGTTAATAGCAAGATAATTGCGGTGGAAATGGTGACGGTAGAATTATGGCCCGAGGCTCCACGAGTGTTGGCAAGGGGGTCTGAGTTGCGGTTCATTGTGGGGAAACATTCATTTCTAAACAAGAAAGTTGTGGTGGACACGCTGGTGGTAGAATCATAGTCCAAGGCTGCAAGAGAAAGCCGGTTAATTGATGGGAAACGTGAATTCCAACAAAAGTAAGATAATAGTGGTGGAAATGGTGTGAGTTGGATCATGATCCAGGGCGGCACAAGTGCTGTCGGCACTAGGGAAGCTGCGCTTCATTGTGGGGAAACATTCATTCCAACACAAGTGGATATCAAGAGAATTGTGGTCAATACGGTGGTCGCAGTGGTTTTCTGAAGTGTTCCTGAGCCCGTGTGGTGATATCCTACACACACTGATGTCGCTTTTTGATGCAGTACCGCCTGAGGGATCGACGGTCCGTAATATCATCGCTTATGTGCAGTGATTTTTCCAGATTCTCTGAACCTTTTGATGATAATACAGACCGTAGATGGTGAAATCCCTAAATTCCTTACAATAGCTCGTTGAGAAATGTTGTTCTTAAACTGTTGGACAATTTGCTCACGCATTTGTTCACAAAGTGGTGACCCTCGCCCCATCCTTGTTTGTGAATGACTGAGCATTTCATGGAAGCTGCTTCCAGTGTTTCCTACACATTCATTTATTTGTGGCGGCCCGCCACGAAAGAATTAAGGCAGCCACAAATAGATTTTTCTGCATTTTTATTTTTATTTTATTTTATTTTATTTTTTAATTTTAATTTTTTAAATTTTTAAATTTATTTTTATTTATTTGTCCTGTCCAGTTTCTCAGGCAAATCATATAGTTGATGTAGATGCCCATATCGGTTGTTCAGATTTACTTTACAAAAGAGAAGTGTAGGATCAAGATTTTTGGAGCTCTTTGTTCAGTGGATCAGATGTTTGATGAAGCTCTGTGTCTATCTACCAGCACTACTGTTTTCTGTTTATTTGTTACTGACTGTGGCAGGACACCTCTGCCTCTGTTTCACTTTATGTTGCTGGTAAATAATATGGTTGTAGTAGTAGGCTAAAGTTAAATTATTTAGTATGCACTAATTAAAGGGGCAGAGCTTTAAGAGACATTTTAGCTTTTATATTTTTATAAGATGTAAAACCACAATTAATAAATATATTTCAGTGAATAACTTATTGTTCAAATCTGTATATAAATATGTACATAAAGTGTTGTAATTATATTGTACAATGGATGGATGGATGGATGGATGGACGTTTAAAACAAAACTGTTATTATTAATTAGTAAGTATACATTTTTTGAGCCTTTCTAGAGAAAATCATATTGTAGTAAATTATGCAAATTACTTGATGATGTCATGGTGACCACGCCCATAGCCACACCGATTGCCACGCCCCCACCGCCACAGGTATCTTGGCAGTTTATGGGAAACACTGGCTTCTATACCCAATCACGGCACCCTCCTGTTCCCAATTAGCCTGTTCACCTGTGGGATGTTCCAAATAAGTGTTTGATGAGCATTCCTCAACTTTCTCCATCTTTTTTGCCACTTGTGCCAGCTTTTTTGAAACATGTTCAATTGCATATAAGTTGAAAAGGATTTGCAAATCATTGTGTTCAGTTTTTATTTACCATTTACACAACGTGTTAACTTCACTGGTTTTGGGTTTTGCAGAAGGTGCAGGTGTACCTAATATTGTGTCTAGTGGCTTCCCGCTCGCAGGCAGCCATTAACAGGCTGCACAAATCAGCTTGCTAAAACACCTTGTTAACATTTTAAACCTGGAGAATCATAAAAGCGGAGAAGGGGGAATTTTCGACTCCTTTTAAACCCCCTCTTGGAATGACACACTCTTGATTTCCCGTCATTCCAAATGTGGAAGCTAAATCAGCCGTCTCTGAAAAACTTGAATAGATTTGGGATTTTTTTCATTTTTTTCCAAAAAAAAAAAAAAAAAGCAAGATCAAATGAACATGGCACAAAGGCGCCAGTGAGTGGAATTGAAAGTGTGATACAGATGAGGAGAGGGGAAGAAGGGTGTCTATATGTATGCATTTATGTGTGTGTGTGTTGAAAACAGGATTATACTGCACAGGCCTGGTTCCCACAGATTGCTTGAAACGGGGAACAGATTTAAAGCAGGTATACTTACTGTGTGTTGACAGGTTTTGATTTCCTTATTCCCCCCCCCCCCTGTTTGAAAGCAGACCCATGTCAAAACCTGTTTACATGTCCTGAAAAGAAGCGTGACATGCTGAAATCGGGTAAACTTGGATGATTTGACACTTTGGGTGCGACCTCCATCACGGCTGCCTTTGCACCGTTGTTAAAAACAATTGCGTGCATGCACACCCCCCCCTCTCCCACCTTTACTTACCCCCCCCTCGTCAAACACTCTAGCTTTTAAGCGCTTCTTTGCACGTGTCAGCAAGTTTGAGAGCTTAAACTGTTTCATGTTTAATGGGATAAGCAAGCAACATGAGCTCCTTTCTAGCCAATCCTGGCCCAATTGACTTCATATAAATGTCTTTTATATATATTTTCATATACATACTCACATATGCACTGTATGTGTGTGTTGTAATGCAATTTGTCACGTCCCTGCGCTATGTGGATTTGTTCCATACTGTTAGATGTGCACTCAATTACATACTGGAGCATCTCCGAAGAGTATTTTGCTTGAGCGATTGCTCATTGGGCAATATTAAAAGCTACTTAGGACCAGAGAGGAGCAAATAGCGGCCCTCCACACACTTTTTAAAGTGCTGTTTATTTCTCGGAGTGTTGCATTTACATTTACATGAATTCATGTACTTGTCAGTCTCCGCTATAACAACACTCAACGACCACGTGCACCTATTACGGAATAATAATGCACTTCTGTTTTCAATTTGAAGAATCCTTATACAGCAGGGGTGTCAAACGTACAGCCCGGGGGCCATATCCAGCCCACGAGATGAGTTTGCCATGTATAAAAATACCGTATTTTACGGATCATAGGGTGCACCTGATTATAAGGCGCACTGCCGATGAATGGTCTTATTTTTGATCTTTTTCCATATATAAGGCGCATTAAAGGAGTCATATTATTTTTTATTTTCTAAATTGAAAACACTTCCTTGTGGTCTTTTTTTTTTTTTTTTGTCATAATGTAATACAATCATGTGTGCTTACAGACTGTATCCGTGCAGACTGTATTGATTTATGTTGATATATAATGTATATATAGTGTTTTTTATGTTGATTTAATTTTTAAAAAAAAACATTTTTATTTTTTATTTTTTTTATTTCTTGTGCGACCGCGGCCCGGTACCGGTCCGTGCACCGATTGCCCGCAGCCGCACAAGAAATAAAAAAATAAAAAAAAGTTTAAAAAAAAAAAATTAAATCAACATAAAAAACACTATATATACATTATATATCAATATAAATCAATACAGTCTGCACGGATACAGTCTGTAAGCACACATGATTGTATGGTGGTTGGGGACCACTGTTGTATATGATGCTAGATATGTACAGAATAAACCACATTACCGTAAAAACTCCTATAACACCTAAAAGCGCAGATTTCAACCATTGAAATTAGAGATGTCCGATAATGGCTTTTTTGCCGATATCCGATATTCCGATATTGTCCAACTCTTAATTACCGATTCCGATATCAACCGATACCGATATATACAGTCGTGGAATTAACACATTGTTATACCTAATTTTGTTGTGATGCCCCGCTGGATGCATTAAACAATGTAACAGGGTTTTCCAAAATAAATCAACTCAAGTTATGGAAACAAATGCCAACATGGCACTGCCATATTTATTATTGAAGTCACAAAGTGCATTCTTTTTTTTTAACATGCCTCAAAACAGCAGCTTGGAATTTGGGACATGCTCTCCCTGAGAGAGCATGAGGAGCTTGAGGTGGGTGGGGGCAGTAGGGGGTAGCGGGGGGTGTATATGTAGCGTCCCTGAAGAGTTAGTGCTGCAAGGGGTTCTGGGTATTTGTTCTGTTGTGATACGGTGCGGATGTTCTCCCGAAATGTGTTTTTCATTCTTGTTTGGTGTGGCTTCACAGTGTGGCGCATATTTGTAACAGTGTTAAAGTTGTTTATACGGCCACCCTCAGTGTGACCTGTATGGCTGTTGACCAAGTATGATTTGCATTCACTTGTGTGTGTGAAAAGCCGTAGATATTATGTGACTGGGCCGGCACGCAAAGGCAGTGCCTTTAAGGTGTATTGGTGCTCTGTACTTCTCCCTACGTCCGTGTACACAGCGGCGTTTTAAAAAGTCAAAAATGTTACTTTTTGAAACCAATACCGATAATTTCCGATATTACATTTTAAAGCATTTATCGGCCGATATTATCGGACATCTCTAATTGAAATACTTTCCATAGTTCAAGACTTACGCTCATTTAAAAACAGCACTGCACATCATAATGGTGGCTGCAGTTTTGATGTTAAAGGTCTAAAAAAATTATGTAGAACGTCCAGGGGGCCGGATTGTAGGGGTGTAACGGTACACAAACATTTTGGTTTGGTACGTACCTCGGTTTAGAGGTCACGGTTCGGTTCATTTTCGGTACAGTAAGAAAACAACAAAATATACATTTTTGGGTTATTTATTTACCAAATTTGCAAAATCTTCCACCAAAAATATTTTTCTTAGTGGAATATTTGATGTGAAGTAATGGGAACCTTGGATAGGTCAATAATTCATAATAACATTGATTTTGATTCAATATTATGTTTTGAGCAATGACAGTTTGAAAGAAAAAAAAACAGCTTTGTTTTATTAGTCAACATTGCAACTTTTTCTAAATTACATTTATTTCACTTTTGTTATTTTTTTGTTTATTTTAATAGTATTTTTAGAATGTGCCGTGGGCCTTTTAAAACATTAGCTGTGGGCCGCAAATGGCCTCCGGGGCACACTTTTGACACCCCTGTTATAGATAATAAAAAATTAAATCTGATAAATCTATGGATAAAAAGCAGAGCCTGGCAACGCATGCACGTTTATCATAACTCTCTCTCTCTCTGTCTCTGCCCCTCCCTCACCAATGCTGCTGCGCGCACAATTTGTTTTGTTTTTAACCCCTTCTTAACCCTGAACGTACATTGAAAATACACGCAACCCTAACTCAAAATGCCGGACATTTGAGGCGTTTAAGAAACTCCGCCCTGACAGCTCTGCAAAAGAGGACATGTCCGGTGAAAAGAGGACATATGGTCAGTCTATCGTAGCCCGTTAGCTGCTAGCATGCCGTGTGTTGTGCCTCGGTGTGCATTGTTTACACAACGTGCAGTGTTTTCCATAAACTGCCAAGATACCTGTGGCGGTGGGGGCGTGGCTATGGACGTGGTCACCATGACATCGAGTAATTTGCATAATTTACTACAATATGATTTTCTCTAAAAAGGCTCAAAAAATGTATACTTACTAATTAATAATAACAGTTTTGTTTTAAACGTCCATCCATCCATCCATTTTACAATATAATTACAACACTTTATGTACATATTTATATACAGATTTGAACAATAAGTTATTCACTGAAATATATTTATTAATTGTGGTTCTTACAAAAAATACATCTTATAAAATATAAAAGCTAAAATGTCTCTTAAAGCTCTGCCCCTTTAATTAGTGCATACTAAATAATTTAACTTTAGCCTACTACTACAACCATATTATTTACCAGCAACATAAAGTGAAACAGAGGCAGAGGTGTCCTGCCACAGTCAGTAACAAATAAACAGAAAACAGTAGTGGTCAAATACAAATAAGGCAACAAGAGAAGTATCCTACACTTCTCTTTTGTAAAGTAAATCTGAACAGCCTATATGGGCATCTACATCAACTATATGATTTGCCTGAGAAGCTGGACAGGACAAAAAAAAAATATATATATATTTTTTTTATTTTTTATTTGTGGCGGATGTAATTCCGCCACAAATAAATGAATGTATGGGAAAACACTGACGTGCGTTACGCTACTTAATATGTCCGTGTGGAAACTCATTCGGTACACCTCCGAACCGAACCGGAACCCCCGAACCGGAACCCCCGAACCGGAACCCCCGTACCGAAACGGTTCAATACAAATACACGTAGCGTTACACCCCTACCGGATTGTAAATCTTAACAGGCCGCATGTGGGCCCGAGGGCCGTATTTTCCCCCCAGGTCTGGTGTAATAAATTCAGTACAGCTCTTGTATTGTGTGTACCGAGTGTGCCTAATGCTGTGGCCATTGTGCCTAATGTTGTGGCCATTTAATGTATATGAAAAGTGACTCGAGGGTTAATGATTGATGGCAAATATGTTATTAATCATTCCATATGCTCTTCAAATATTATCCACCTGCTGCATACGAGGGCCCGCCCGCCCGCCCCACTCCTTCTTTTGGTGATCATACATAATTTAGTCCCCGGCCACATCTAATAAATGATGTTGACATATGCTCTTGCAGGGGAGCGCCGCCTGCAAGTGTTGCTTGATAAGCGTCTTTGCATTTTTTCACTGGATCCAATTTTGCCCTATCAGTCAGTCGGCGAGTGTGCGCCCCGGAGATGTCCGGGGGGCGTCCCGATTAGTGCGGCGAGGGATAAAGGAGGGGTGGGGGTCGCTGTTGGAGATGTGTGTTCAATTTAAATGCGCGTGTTTATGTTTACACGTGCTGATAAGGTGGCGTCGCCGGCCGTCATTTTGACTTTTGTTAGGTGTTTTTCGTGCCAGGTTGCGGGCGACGGGGTCAGAGGTAGCGGCGAAGATTGAATATGGAGACGGGATTAAAAATTGAATCTCGCTCTAAGCGCTCATATATCCAAATATTTGTCTGCAGCAGCGGCGGGCCGCTATGTATTCCTCCCGCCCTCCTCTCCTCTTCCACTCCCCCCGAGCATTACTGAATCAATTCAATCAATTCTCCACCGCCAATTGTTTGTTGTTGTTTCTTTCTGCTGACCACACCTCAAGGATTAATATTTGATTAGCCTTTAGGAGAGGTGGAAAGTACTTATTAACCTTATTTGTCAATCTGTCAGTGCCGCGCTGCCGATTGGGCCTTGAGGCGGGGGAGCCGAGGGCCCGGAGGGGAGGGGGAGACGAGAGGGGGGGAGAGGGTGGCTTCAGGGAATATCATGTCTTCTGACGACTGCTCTCCTCTGGCTGTTTCATCCTAATTATCCAGTTTAGGCGGCTGTCACATGCACAGCAATCACTTCAGCACAACGGACGCTTCATTAGGTACACCGGCATCGTCGTCCCATAACAACACAAAGATAATACTCTAATGCTCACTCCTGATTTTTTTATTATCACCCAAATCATTTCATCTGGTAAAATTTTACGATTTTTATTATTTTTTTATGTGATTTTAATTGGGAATTTTTATAAGGGAATTTATTTGCATAAACATGATACATTTAAAAAAAAAATTAACCCAAATTCACAAGTTGTGTTGTATATAATGCTACATATGTACAGAATAAACCACATGATGTTAGTACCGTATTTCTCAGACTATAAGTCGCAGTTTTTTTCATAGTTTGGCTTATACTCAGGAGCGACTTATGTGGGAAATTATTAACACATTACCGTAAAATATCAAATACCGTAATTTCCGGACTATAAGCCGCACCTGACTATAAGCCGCACCAGCTAAATTTAGGGGAAAATACAGATTGCTCCATATATAAGCCGCACCAGACTATAAGCCGCAGGGTTTTGATGTGTAATTACCGTAGTATATAGGGGTTCCTGCTACCATGGAGGGGATTGTCGGGACAGAGATGACTGTTTGGGAACGCAAAGCGTCCCATTTATTAACTATAAATCTTTCAATCATTCAATCAAACTTTCACATCTTTGACATGGCGAACAGCATTCGTGCGGAGTACAAATAATACAACGGTGCAAAGTAATACAAAGTGCTCGCCTGTACGTTATCAAAATAACCAGCCTACCGGTATATGAAAAGTCAGTCTTTAATCATTGTGTCATCGTCTTCCTCCTGCATACTAAAACCACCGAAATCCTCTTCGTCGGTGTCGGAGAAGAACAGGCCGTAAATAAGACGCACCCTTGTATAAGCCGCAGGGACCAGAACGAGGGGAAAAAGTAGCGGCTTATAGTCCGAAAATTACTGTAATATTATTTAGCTCATTCACGTAAGAGACTAGACCAGGGGTCGGCAACCCAAAATGTTGAAAGAGCCATATTGGACCAAAAATACAAAAACAAATCTGTCTGGAGCCGCAACAAATTAGAAGCCATATTACATACAGATAGTGTGTCATGAGATATACATTGAATTGAGATGACTTAAAGGACTTAAATGAGCTCAAATATAGCTACAAATGAGGCATAATGATGCAATATGTACATATAGCTAGCCTAAATAGCATGTTAGCATCGATTAGCTTGCAGTCATGCAGTGACCAAATATGTTTGATTAGCACTCCACACAAGTCAATAACATCAACAAAACTCACCTTTGTGTATTCACGCACAACGTTAAAAGTTTGGTGGACAAAATGAGACAGAAAAGGAAGTGGCATAAAACACGTCCTAGAAAGTCGGAGAAAGTTATACATGTAAACAAACTAAAGGTGAGTTCAAAGACTGCCAAAATTAGTAGGACAAAACGGCGCTCGCCAAATACTCGAATCAGTGAAGCATGTTTAATACAAACAGTGTGCTTTATAACAATTAGGGAGGTTTGTGTCATCTTTGTCCTCCTACAGAAACCATATTAAAACAAAAAATATATTTTTTCCCCTCATCTTTTTCCATTTTTCATACATTTTTGAAAAAGCTTCAGAGAGCCACTAGGGCGGCGCTAAAGAGCCGCATGCGGCTCTAGAGCCGCGGGTTGCCGACCCCTGGACTAGACGTATAAGATTTCATGGGATTTAGCGATTAGGAGTGACAGATTGTTTGGTAAACGTATAGCATGTTCTATATGTTATAGTTATTTGAATGACTCTTACCATAATATGTTACGTTAACATACCAGGCACGTTCTCAGTTGGTTATTTATGAGTCCTATAACGCAGTGGTCCCCAACCACCGGTCCGCGGACCGATTGGTACCGGGCAGCACAAGAAATTAAAAAAAAAAAATATATATATATATATTTTTTAAATTAAATCAACATAAAAAACACAATATATACATTATATGTCAATATAGATCAATACAGTCTGCAGGGATACAGTCCGTAAGCACACATGATTGTATTTCTATATGAAAAAAATAAAATAAAATAAAAATAAATTCCCCCCCCCGCCCCCCACTGATATAACGTACACTTATTCAGCCTGTTGTTCACTATTCTTTATTTATTTTAAATTGCCTTTCAAATGTCTATTCTTTATCAAATAAATTTCCCCCAAAAATGCGACTTATACTCCAGTGCGACTTATGTTTTTTTCCTTCTTTATTATGCATTTTCGGCCGGTGCGACTTATACTCCGGAGTGACTTATACCCCAAAAAATACGGTACTCTAATGCTCACTATTGATTTTTTTTTTACTACCTAAATAATTTCATATGGTAAAATGTTATTTGTATTAAATGTAATTTTAATTGGGAGTTTTTATAAGGGAATTTATTTGCATAAACATGATAAAAAAAAAAATTAAGTTAACCCAAATTCACAAGTTGTGTTGTATATGATGGTAGATATGTACAGAATAAACCACATGTTAGTACATCAGTTGAGGAGAATGGGTAAAGTACAATGATAACATACTGTAATTGAATTTTAATATTATTATTAGAGATGGCCGATAATATCGGACTGCCGATATTATCGGCCGATAAATGCTTTAAAATGTAATATCTGAAATTATCGGTTTCAAAAAGTAAAATGTATGACTTTTTAAAACGCCGCTGTGTACACGGACGTAGGGAGAAGTACAGAGCCCCAATAAACCTTAAAGGCGCTGCCTTTGCGTGCCGGCCCAGTCACATAATATCTACGGCTTTTTACAAGTGAATGCAAGCATACTTGGTCAAAAGCCATACAGGTCACACTGAGGGTGGCCGTATAAACAACTTTAACACTGTTACAAATATGCGCCACACTGTGAACCCACACCAAACAAGAATGACAAACACATTTCGGGAGAACATCCGCACCGTAACACAACATAAACACAACAGAACAAATACCCAGAACCCCTTGCAGCACTAACTTTTCCGGGACGCTACAATATACACCCCCTGCTACCCCCTCCCCCCCAACTCAACCTCGCCGCCCCCGACCCCGCCCACCTCAACCTCCTCATGCTCTCTCAGGGAGAGCATGTCCCAAATTCCAAACTGCTGTTTTGAGGCATGTT
>NC_084736.1:193619-208619 GCF_033978785.1 Entelurus aequoreus
TTAGTTCGGAATCTGGGTTTAACGTGGTTAGTGGAGCACCCCCTGGTGTTGTGGTTATGGCGGTCATTTACGTTAAGGAACTAGTTTGACATGTACTTCGGTACATACGAGTACAACGAAACTTTGTTTTCAGCACAAACCCGTTCAAGATTAGACAAACAAACAGTGTACAGGGTTACAGAACAGGAACGCTGATGGGTCGCCACAAGCCGCCCCGTAAAAGATGGGAAAAAGGTAAAAACGCTGGGGAAGGATGAGTAAAAAAGGTCAATCTAGACTGGGCTCCTAAGGGGGCCTAGTCTGGAGTGGGAAAAAACCTCCATAGCAAAGCACGTACACATATTACAACGTACATATCGAGATATCTAGCAACAGAGGGAAGGGCGAGGTCATGATGGTAGGCCGCAGCTCTCAGGCGCTGACCATCCATTCATCACCCCTATGGGATTTGCGTCGAGGGCGTTGGATTGGGGGTGGGGTATGTGTGTGTGGCGTACCTTTTTGTGGTTGCAAGTGTGTGTGTAAGCCCATATTGTGTCTCTGCTTCCGCGGCCTTGGTGTTCTTGCCAGTCAGTCCAAAGTCAACAGCAACAGGTGTGTGTCCATGAGAGACAAGAAGGGAGTTTGTTGTGTCTTCGCCGCACTGTCCTTCGGGAGAGTCTCCAAGCCAGGGAAAAGTTAGAATGTTTTGTATGCGAGTGAAAATAAAAATGTGCTTTTCACTCTAAATTATCTATGACTGATCCTCAAAAACTGCGGGGCTGACAGTCCGATGTGATCCAAAATCACAAGAGTGTCCACAGTTCTCGCATCCACCAATCCTTTGTGGCAGCTTTGGGGTACTTTGAAGACTGCCAGCAACTTCCAATTTGTCGACAAACCAGAGCAACGCTTACTCCAATCAGCAGATGTCCTGTTGTCATAATTCCGAATAGGTGGATATCTTCACGTCCTCGACAGAAAAGGGTCGCCAGGCACGCGGCACTCCTTCTTCTCCCAAGAGTCCGTCGTGTGTCCAGCAACAACCGCTTCGTCACAACAGCAGGTTCCCCCAAACCCAAGATCTTGTCAATTTAGTTGAGGCCAGTTAAATAGTTCCAATGTTTAGATTTGGAGAGCAGTGCAGCATATCGGAAATTATCGGTATCGGTTTCAAAAAGTAAAATTAATGACTTTTTAAAACGCCGCTGTACGGAGCGGTACATATCCGGTAAAACACGGACGTAGGGCATACTTGGCAACCCTCCCGATTTTCCCGGGAGACTCCCGAAATTCAGTGCCCCTCCCGAAAATCTCCCGGGGCAATATTGTCCCGAATTTCTCCCGATTTCCACCCGGACAACAATATTGGGGGTGTGCCTTAAAGGCCTACTGAAATGAATTTGTTTTATTTAAACGGGGATATCAGATCCATTCTATGTGTCATACTTGATCATTTCGCGATATTGCCATATTTTTGCTGAAAGGATTTAGTATAGAACAACGACGATAAAGTTTGCAACTTTTGATCTCTGATAAAAAAAAAAAAGCCTTGCCCCTACCGGAAGTAGCGTGACGTCACAGGAGGGAGGGCTGCTCACAATTTCCCATTGTTTTCAATGCAGCGAGAGAGATTCGGACCGAGAAAGCGACGATTACCCCATTAATTTGAGCGAGGATGAAAGATTCGTGGATGAGGAACGTGAGAGTGAAGGACTAGCGTGCAATGCAGGACGTATCTTTTTTCGCTCTGACCGTAACTTAGGTACAAGGGTTCGTTGGATTCCACACGCTATCCTTTTTCTATTGTGGATCACGGATTTGTATTTTAAACCACCTTGGATACTATATCCTCTTGAAAATGAGAGTCGAGAACGCGAAATGGACATTCACAGTGACTTTTATCTCCACGACAATACATCGGTGAAGCTCTTTAGCTACGGAGCTAACGTGATAGCATCTTGCTTAAATGCAGATAGAAACAAAATAAATAAACCCCTGACTGGAAGGAAAGACAGAAAATCAACAATACTATTAAACCATGGACATGTAACTACACGGTTAATGCTTTCCAGCCTGGCGAAGCTTAACAATGCTGTTGCTAACGATGCCATTGAAGCTAACTTAGCAACGGGACCTCACAGAGCCATGCTAAAAACATTAGCTATCCAGCTACGCCAGCCAGCCCTCATCTGCTCATCAACACCCGTGCTCACCTGCGTTCCAGCGATCGACGGAGCGACGAAAGACTTCACCCGATCATAGATGCGGTCGGCGGCCCGGAGACGGAGAAAGTCAAGGTGAGGTCGGCGGCTAGCGCGTCTGCTATCCATCTCAAAGTCCTCCTGGTTGTGTTGCTGTAGTCCACCGCTAATACACTGATCCCACCTACAACTTTCTTCTTTGCTGTCTTCATTGTTCATTAAACAAATTGCAAAAGATTCACCAACACAGATGTCCAGAATACTGTGGAATTTTGAGATGAAAACAGAGCTTTTTGTATTGGATTCAATGGGACCGAATACTTCCGTTTAAACGATTGACGTCACGCGCATACGTCATCATTCATAGACGTTTTCAACCGGAAGTTTAGCGGGAAATTTAAAATTGCACTTTATAAGTTAACCCGGCCGTATTGGCATGTGTTGCAATGTTAAGATTTCATCATTGATATATAAACTATCAGACTGCGTGGTCGGTAGTAGTGGCTTTCAGTAGGCCTTTAGAGGCACTGCCTTTAGCGTCCTCTATAACCTGTCGTCACGTCAGCTTTTCCTCCATACAAACAGCGTGCTGGCCCAATCACGTAATATATGCGGCTTTTACACACACTTAAGTGAATGCAAGGCATACTTGGTCAACAGCCATACAGGTCACACTGAGGGTGGAGGTATAAACAACTTTAACACTGTTACAAATATGCGCCACACTGTGAACCCACACCAAACAAGAATAACAAACACATTTCGGGAGAACATCCGCACCGTAACACAACATAAACACAACAGAACAAATACCCAGAACCCCTTGCAGCACTAACTCTTCCAGGACACTACATTATACACCCCCGCTACCACCAAACCCCGCCTCCCCCAACTTTGTCCATAACTGGAGTTGAAGTTGTTCTCTTATTTTGGAAAACCTTGACTGATTGATTGAAACTTGTATTAGTAGATTGCACAGTACAGTACATATTCCGTACAATTGACCACTGAATGGTAACACCCGAATAGGTTTTTCAACTTCAACTTGTCCACGTAAATCAATTCATGGTAAAGTTACATTGTTTAATGCATCCAGCGGGGCATCACAACAAAATTAGGCATAATAATGTGTTAATTACACGACTGTATATATCGGTATCAGTTGATATCGGAATCGGTAATTAAGATTTGGACAATATCGGATATTGGCAAAAAAGCCATTATCGGACATCTCTAGTCAGGAGTTTACGTACACGTGTAAAGAACATAATGTCATGGCTGTCTTGAGTTTCCAATCATTTCTACAACTCTTATTTTTTTGTGATGTAGTGATTGGAGCACATACTTGTTGGTCACAAAAAACATTCATGAAGTTTGGTTCTTCTAAGAATTTATTATGGGTCTACTGAAAATGTGAGCAAATGTACTGGGTCAAAAGTATACGTACAGCAATGTTAATATTTGCTTACATGTCCCTTGGCAAGTTTCACTGCAATAAGGCACTTTTGGTAGCCATCCACAAGCTTCTGCTTGAATTTTTGACCACTCCTCTTGACAAACTTGGTGCAGTTCAGCCAAATTTGGTGGTTTTCTGACATGGACTTGTTTCTTCAGCATTGTCCACACGTTTAAGTCAGGACTTTGGGAAGGCCATTCTAAAACCTTCATTCTAGCCTGATTCAGCCATTACTTTACCACTTTTTACGTGTGTTTGGGGTCATTGTCCTGTTGGAACACCCAACTGAGCCCAAGACCCAACCTCCGGGCTGATGATTTTAGGTTGTCCTGAAGATTTTGGAGGTAATCCTCCTTTTCCATTGTCCCATTTACTCTCTGTAAAGCACCAGTTCCATTGGCAGCAAAACAGCTTGATGGTAGACGTGGTGTTCCTGGGATTAAAGGCCTCACCTTTTCTCCTCCAAACATATTGCTGGGTATTGTGGCCAAACAGCTCAATTCTTGTTTCATCTGACCACAGAACTTTCCTCCAGAAGGTCTTATCTTTGTCCATGTGATGTCAGATGAAACAGAAATTGATACAGCAGGGGTCACCAACGCGGTGCCCGCGGGCACCAGGTAGCCCGTAAGGAGCAGATGAGTAGCCCGCTGGCCTGTTCTAAAAATAGCTCAAATAGCAGCACTTACCAGAGAGCTGCCTCTATTTTTTAAATTGTATTTATTTACTAGCAAGCTGGTCTCGCTTTGCTCGACATTTTTAATTCTAAGAGAGACAAAACTCAAATAGAATTTGAAAATCCAAGAAAATATTTTAAAGACTTGGTCTTCACTTGTTTAAATAAATTCATTAATTTTTTTACTTTGCTTCTTATAACTTTCAGAAAGACAATTTTAGAGAAAAAATACAACCTTAAAAATGATTTTAGGATTTTTAAACACATATACCTTTTTACCTTTTAAATTCCTTCCTCTTCTTTCCTGACAATTTAAATCAATGTTCAAGTAAATTTTTTTTTTTTATTGTAAAGAATAATAAATACATTTTAATTTAATTCTTCATTTTAGCTTCTGTTTTTTCGACGAAGAATATTTGTGAAATATTTCTTCAAACTTATTATGATTAAAATTCAAAAAAAGTATTCTGGCAAATCTAGAAAATCTGTAGAATCAAATTTAAATCTTATTTCAAAGTCTTTTGAATTTCTTTTAAAAATGTTGTTCTGGAAAATCTACAAGAAATAATGATTTGTCTTTGTTAGAAATATAGCTTGGTCCAATTTGTTATATATTCTAACAACTTTGACTGGCTTTTGTATTTTACATGAGTTATTATTTGTACAAACATGGTGCAAAGTAATTCATGATTTGTTCAAAAATGTTAGTGGCTAGCTAGTTAAAATGGGATATTGTGATTTCACAAGACTCTTAGAAGTGATCATTTGAAAATGTTTAATTTGAAAAATGTGCACTTAGAGAAAATATAAAAATAAAGTGTTGCATATTGATATTTATCTGTTTCTATATATCTTTATTGTGAGAAATCATTAAGATGATCAGTGTTTCCACAAAGATAAATATCATTAATTATTAATAATAACATAGAGTTAAAGGTAAATTGAACAAATTGGCTATTTCTGGCAATTTATTTAAGTGTGTATCTAACTGGTAGCCCTTCGCATTAATCAGTACCCAAGAAGTAGCTCTTGGTTTCAAAAAGGTTGGTGACCCCTGTGATACAGTATACGCATTACTGAAGACGCCGCACCGATCCACCTGTCGATCTCACAATCCACTCTTCCCTCACTCGTGAACAAGACTCCGAGGTACTTGAACTCCTCCACATGGGGCAAGATCTCTTCTCCAACCCGGAGATGGCACTCCACCCTTTTTCGGGCGAGAACCATGGACTCTGACTCATCCCAGTCGCTTCACACTTGGCTGCGAACCGATCCGGTGAGAGCTGAAGATCCTGGCCAGATGAGGCCGTCAGGACCACATCATCTGCAAAAAGCAGAGACGTAATCCTGCAGCCACCAAACTGGATCCCCAAACTAGACACTGTTTGTGTCGTCATGTCAAAATCCAACAGCATGATCTTTAAATACCAATTCTGATTGATCCAGGGCATGCTTTGGTCCATTTATGGATCGCACATCTGTTGTGAATATTTCCTAACACTTTGTGCTTTAGGACGTAATGATAAAGACGTTGCCTTTTTAACCCGAGCTGCCCATCTCCATTGTCATGTTAATTCTCCGTTACAAATACTTGTGCACGGGACAATTCGGATGTAGACACGCGTTCAATTTATGCATCCGTAATTGCTTTTGATGATGTAGATAATTATGTTTCACTCGGGAGACTTTTATGACGGGGGCCAATTACAGCCAAATCTTCTAACCCCATCAACTCTAAATAGTATTTTGGCAACATCCTATTTCAGTTGGTCTGCTCACATCATTTACTCAAACGATTCAAGCACAAATGAACCAAAAATGTTTGGCACTTGTCATTCATCTCCAAACTTGGTGGACATAAAGTCGATTCACAGTTGCTCTGTTAAGTCGTGTTTGATTGATTGATTGAGACTTTTATTAGTAGGTTGCACAGTGAAGTACATATTCCGTACAATTGACCACTAAATGGTAACACCCGAATAAGTTTTTCAACTTGTTTAAGTCGGGGTCCACTTAAATTGATTCATGATACAGATATATACTATCATATATA
This sequence comes from Entelurus aequoreus, assembly GCF_033978785.1. Taxonomy (NCBI): domain Eukaryota; kingdom Metazoa; phylum Chordata; class Actinopteri; order Syngnathiformes; family Syngnathidae; genus Entelurus; species Entelurus aequoreus. The sequence continues at coordinate 199,991 of NC_084736.1, forward strand.
CTATCATCATAATACAGTCATCACATAAGATAATCACATTGAATTATTTACATTATTTACAATCAGGGGTGTGGAGGGGGGGGGGGGGTAGGATATGGACATCAACATAGAGAGAGAGAGAGAGAGAGAGAGAGATCAGAAGGCATAAGAAAAAGTATCTGCATTTGATTGTTTACATTTGATTATTAGCAATCCGGGGAGGGTGTTAGTTTAGGGTTGTAGCTGCCTGGAGGTGAACTTTTATTGCGGTTTTGAAGGAGAATAGAGATGCCCTTTCTTTTATACCTGTTGGGAGCGCATTCCACATTGATGTGGCATAGAAAGAGAATGAGTTAAGACCTTTGTTAGTTCGGAATCTGGGTTTAACGTGGTTAGTGGCGGTCATTTACGTTAAGGAAGTAGTTTGACATGTACTTCGGTATCAGGGAGGTGTAGCGGATTTTATAGACTAGGCTCAGTGCAAGTTGTTTAACCCTGTCCTCCACTTTGAGCAAGGCACACTTTGGAGAAGTGGGTAGGAGTGAGGTGGGATCTGGGGTGGAGGTCTAGAAGTAACCTGACTAGCTTGTTCTGAGATGTTTGGAGTTTAGATTTGAGGGTTTTGGAGGTGCTAGGGTACCAGGAGGTGCATGCGTAATCGAAAAAGGGTTGAACGAGAGTTCCCGCCAGAATCCTCATGGTGCTTTTTTTGACCAGAGAGGAGATTCTGTAGAGAAATCTCGGGGATTCTTCCAAATTTAGTCGAAATGCAAAAGGTCAAAGTTACGGTACCGGTACCAAAATTATTCGATACTTTTCGGTACTTTTCTAAATTAAGGGGACCACAAAAAATTGCATTATTGGCTTTATTTTAACAAAAAATCTCACGATACATTAAAGATATGTTTCTTATTGCAAGTTTGTCCTTAAATAAAATAGTGAACATACAAGACAACTTGTCTTTTATTAGTTACCAGAAGGTAAGAAAAGTTTATTTTGCATAATATTGCGAAACAAAATGCCACATAATGTCTTACCTTATACACACACCACAATAATACTCCTATGTTGAAGCACAGTACAATCCATCAAGCGGTGTGGCTTCATAGCTTACCAAAGTCCTACTAAAACATTTTAATATTTTTTAAGCGCCGTGTGTAATGTTCTATATTTTCAATGGAACATATCAAATTTTGGTGGTGTTTACTTAAGTCATATTGCAGTCTACACGTATCTCTTATGTTTGACTGCCATCTACTGGTCAAACTTACCATTACACCATGTACCAAATAAAATAGCTTTGAGGTCGGCAAACGCAACCAAAATTATTCCGTACATTATATTATACGGCGCACTGTCGAGTTTTGAGAAAATGAAAGGATTTGAAGTGTGCCTTTATAGTCCGGAAAATACGGTATTTACTTACTCATTGTATATTATTGTATTTATTTACTCATTTATTTATTCAGTCTTGTGTTACAAATAGAGAACAAACAAATGGGATAAAACTGCTATGATGTGAAAAGGGGTAGGGTTAAATAAGCTCTGCTTCTTCCTACTCCTTTTCGGACATGTTGTCATGAAAACAACTGGAAATATGTGATGTATTACATTGTGATTGTATTGTATCAGATCTGGGCAAATTAAGGCCCGGGGGCCACATGCGGCCCGTTAAGCTTTTCAGTCTGGCCCGCCGGACATTCCCAAATAATTTTTTTAGATCTTTAAGATGGAAAGTGTAGCTGCCATTATGATGTGCAGTGATGTTTTCTAATGACCGTAAGTCTTGAACTATACAAAGTATTTCAATGGTTGGAATTTGCGCTTATGGATGATGTACCAGTTACTATGGTAATCTAATTAGTTACTATGGTCATCTAATTAGTTACTATGGTAATCTAATTAGTTACTATGGTCATCTAATTAGTTACTATGGTAATCTACGTCACAGCAGCTCAGACGAGGCACCAAGCAGTGTGGGCGGGAAGCGTTTCCACAGACGCGGAAGGAGCTTTTCACAACAAAGTTCTAAAGCTTAGTGATATATTAGATATATCAGATTGTAGGTGGGGTTTATTTTGTACCGTTCGCGTTCATATTTCACTGTTTGTTGCATTTTTGTTGCGTTTCACTTGGTTGTAAAATATGTCGATCGGAAGGGGGTGTGACGTTCATATTTTGTCAATATTCAATGTTTTATCGTTCGTAGAAAAATGTAAAATTCCATTATGTTTTTTAAGTCGGTCTGTCATAACGTTTTTAGCATTCAATCAGACATTATTGTGAAGTTTTGTACAAACCCCGTTTCCATATGAGTTGGGAAATTGTGTTAGATGTAAATATAAACGGAATACAATGATTTGCAAATCCTTTTCAACCCATATTCAATTGAATGCACTAAAAAGACAAGATATTTGTTGTTCAAACTCATAAACATAATTTTTTTTTGCCAAATAATTAACTTAGAATTTCATGGCTGCAACACGTGACAAAGTAGTTGGGAAAGGGCATGTTCACCACTGTGTTACATGGCCTTTCCTTTTAACAACACTCAGTAAACGTTTGGGAACTGAGGAGACACATTTTTGAAGCTTCTCAGGTGGAATTCTTTCCCATTCTTGCTTGATGTACAGCTTAAGTTGTTCAACAGTCCGGGGGTCTCCCTTGTGCTATTTTAGGCTTCATAATGCACCACACATTTTCAATGGGAGACAGGTCTGGACTACAGGCAGGCCAGTCTAGTACCCGCACTCTTTTACTATGAAGCCACGCTGTTGTAACACGTGGCTTGGCATTGTCTTGCTGAAATAAGCAGGGGCGTCCATGGTAACGTTGCTTGGATGGCAACATATGTTGCTCCAAAACCTGTATGTACCTTTCAGCATTAATGGCGCCTTCACAGATGTGTAAGTTACCCATGTCTTGGGCACTAATACACCCCCATACCATCACACATGCTGGCTTTTACACTTTGCGCCTATAACAATCCGGATGGTTCTTTTCCTCTTTGGTCCAGAGGACACGACGTCCACAGTTTCCAAAAACAATTTGAAATGTGGATTCGTCAGACCACAGAACACTTTTCCACTTTGTATCAGTCCATATTAGATGAGCTCAGGCCCGGCGAAGCCGACGCCGTTTCTGGGTGTTGTTGATAAACGGTTTTCGCCTTGCATAGGAGAGTTTTAACTTGCACTTACAGATGTAGCGACCAACTGTAGTTACTGACAGTGGGTTTCTGAAGTGTTCCTGAGCCTATGTGGTGATATCCTTTACACACTGATGTCGCTTTTTGATGCAGTACAGCCTGAGAGATCGAAGGTCACGGGCTTAGCTGCTTACGTGCAGTGATTTCTCCAGATTTTCTGAACCCTTTGATGACATTACGGACCGTAGATGGTGAAATCCCCTAAATTCCTTGCAATAGCTGGTTGACAAAGGTTTTTCTTAAACTGTTCAACAATTTGCTCACGCATTTGTTGACAAAGTGGTGACCCTCGCCCCGTCCTTGTTGGTGAATGACTGAGCATTTCATGGAATGTACTTTTATACCCAATCATGGCACCCACCTGTTCCCAATTTGCCTGTTCACCTGTGGGATGTTCCAAATAAGTGTTTGATGAGCATTCCTCAACTTTATCAGTATTTATTGCCACCTTTCCCAACTTCTTTGTCACGTGTTGCTGGCATCAAATTCTAAAGTTAATGATTATTTGCAAAAAAAAAAAAAGTTTGAGTTTGAACATCAAATATGTTGTCTTTGTAGCATATTCAACTGAATATGGGTTGAAAATGATTTGCAAATCATTGTATTCCGTTTATATTTACATCTAACACAATTTCCCAACTCATATGGAAACGGAGTTTGTAATAAGTTTCAATCAATCAATCAAAAACCGCCTGTCTGTTGTTGACACGACCGCCAATGTTTTCATTTTTTCATTCATTCATTTGTATTTATCTCCTTCATTCATGTGCATTTTTGATCAATAGACAATGAAACTTTAGCAACTAAACATATATTTACACACCTATTATTGAGAAGGAACAGGATGAAGAAAATCTTATATTTCCTGCCCTCTTCAACATAATAAGTAGTTTTACTTAATTGATAGCCCAGATTCACAAGCATACAAACTAGAGATGTCCGATAATGGCTTTTTTGCCGATAACCGATATTCCGATATCGTCCAACTCTTAATTACCGATTCCGATATCAACCGATACCGATATATACAGTCGTGGAATTAACACATTATTATGCCTAATTTTGTTGTGATGCCCCGCTGGATGCATTAAACCAGTGGTCCTCAACCACCGGGCCCGGGACCGGTACCGGTCCGTGGATCAATTAGTACAAGAAATAAAAAATTTAAAAAAATTTTTTGGGGGGTAAATCAACATAAAAAAACACAAGATACACTTACAATTAGTGCACCAACCCAAACAACCTCCCTCCCCCTTTCACACTCATTCACACAAAAGGGTTGTTTCTTTCTGTTATTAATATTTCTGGTTATGAGTTTGAACATCAAATATGTTGTCTTTGTAGCATATTCAACTGAATATGGGTTGAAAAGGATTTGCAAATCATTGTATTCCGTTTATATTTACATCTAACACAATTTCCCAACTCATATGGAAACAGGGTTTGTATTAAGTGTCCCTAAAAATAGATAAACCGGCCCCCAGACACATTTTTTTCTCTAAATGTGGCCCCCGAGTCAAAATAATTGCCCAGGCCTGTATTGTATGCATGTTGGAAATCAAACTGACACCAACCAACAATAAAGTCAAGGCTGCTCTTCCTTAAAGAGTCTACTTTTAGCCCGCAGACATTCTTCACTCGCACGCAAAGTGTGCCTGATTGAAAGAGGATGTCAGAAGGACGAGGAAGTCAAAGCTCCTCCGCGGTCTAATCACAGACTCCATAAAACAATCTTAGCACCACTTAACCTGCACGCCGGCCCTGATGGGTCTCGGCATGCTCTGTCTCTGTTAATCAATCAGCTCGGGAAAAAGCCAAAGTCCGAGAGGCTGGCCTTGAAGGTCACCCCCTCCCGGTTTGTTTTCTTTTAATTACTCCCAGCAACGGAAGTTTCGGACATTTAAAGGTTCAAAACTGGATGTGTTTCCGCGTGCCCCTCCGGCTGGAAAATGAACACATTGCATTGAACGCGCTTGTGTGTGTGTGAGTGTAAGTGTGAGTGTGTGTGTGTGCGCTTGAGGATTTATAGGCAAATGAGATTTTCTCTGGTGCACGTTGCGGGTGTCCCGTTCTGTCAAAACTGTCACCCCCTCGGTTTATTCTCAGCGGAGAGGTGCGCTGATGATGCTGACAACCTCATTTAGCGGGCAGAACAAACTCGCCTCTTTTGTTTCCCACTGACAGCTGTTTGTGCTCGCTAATGTAGACTTAACTGGCGTGGGACGTGATAAAAACACATCCTATAACGCGGCAGGCGCGGCCAGAATGTGTTAGCGGCGCATAATTATTGACAATATTGTGCATATTGATGAGGATTTTTTTCAACGACACCTGCCTGTACTGTGGCACATGTTCATTTAGGTATTAAACACCCTTTTAAGGTAATTTCTCCCTTAATTAATTCATTTTTACTGACTCTTTTATCTAACAACATACTTATTAGTTTACGCTTCATATTGCGACACACATTTTCAATGGGAGACAGGTCTGGACTACAGGCAGGCCAGTCTAGTACCTGCACTCTTTTACTATGAAGCCACGTTGATGTAACACGTGGCTTGGCATTGTCTTGCTGAAATAAGCAGGGGCGTCCATGGTAACGTTGCTTGGATGGCAACATATGTTGCTCCAAAACCTGTATGTACCTTTCAGCATTAATGGTTTCTTCACAAATGTGTAAGTTACCCATGCCTTGGGCACTAATACACCCCCATACCATCACAGATGCTGGCTTTTACACTTTGACCCTATAACAATCCGGATGGTTCTTTTCCTCTTTGTTCCGGAGGACACAACGTTCACAGTTTCCAAAAACAATTTGAAATGTGGACTCGTCATACCACAGAACACTTTTTTCCAATTGGCATCAGTCAATCTTAGATGAGCTCGGGCCCAGTGAAGCCGGCAGCGTTTCTGGGTGTTGTTGATAAACTGCTTTCGCTTTGCATAGTAGAGCAAAGGGTGGCTACTTTGAAGAAACTAGAATATAAAACACGTTTTCAGTTATTTCACCTTTTATTGTTAACTGTACTTGTGTTCATTCATAGTTTTGTACTGAGTTTTATATATATATATATATATATATATATATATATATATATATATATATATATATATATATACACTACCGTTCAAAAATTTGGGGTCACATTGAAATGTCCTTATTTTTGAAGGAAAAGCACTGTACTTTTCAATGAAGATAACTTTAAACTAGTCTTAACTTTAAAGAAATACACTCTATACATTGCTAATGTGGTAAATGACTATTCTAGCTGCAAATGTCTGGTCTTTGGTGCAATATCTACATAGGTGTATAGAGGCCCATTTCCAGCAACTGTCACTCCAGTGTTCTAATGGTACAATGTGTTTGCTCATTGGCTCAGAAGGCTAATTGATGATTAGAAAACCCTTGTGCCATCATGTTCACACATCTGAAAAAAGTTTAGCTCGTTACAGAAGCTACAAAACTGACCTTCCTTTGAGCAGATTGAGTTTCTGGAGCGTCACATTTGTGGGGTCAAACGCTCAAAATGGCCAGAAAAAGAGAACTTTCATGTGAAACTCGACAGTCTATTCTTGTTCTTAGAAATGAAGGCTATTCCACAAAATTGTTTGGGTGACCCCAAACTTTTGAACGGTAGTATATATATATATATATATATATGTATATCTATATATATATATATATATATATATATATATATATATATATATATATATATATATATATATATATATATATATATATATATATATATATATATATATATATATTAAATCAACAGACCTGAAGTTGATCCAGAGATTTATACATTAAATAAAATTATAATAATACATAACTTGTTTTTTACTTTTTTATGAGTGAAGACCCATTCGGGTCCCCAGGACCGAACATGATTTTGTATTGGTTTTGAAAACGAAAAAAACAATATGGCCCCCACATGCTTAAATTTTTTTTTTTTTTTTTTACTGTGGAGAAGGTTTGGACACCCCTGCTGTACATTTTTGGTCAAATTCTGAATTGTAGGATGACATAAAATCCACCTTTCCCTGTAATTCATAATGCATTTCATAATGGGGGCGTGTTTTCCCTCAAATAACCAACCTAAAACCCTTGTAAGGTAAGAATGGTGACATGTTTGCCACGGTAAATAGCGCCTGATGACTTCAGCCACGCTTGGGTGTTTTTATGTCATTTAACATTTTTTTTTTAGCATCCCTCTCCTCCTCAAATGTAGACGATGATGCTACAGCAGGTCAGTTTCATTGTGACAAATAGCGCTCTGTTCCTCCCCCACTGTTTGTATCACATTTTGGGAATGGCAGCTTTCATCTTTTTTTCGTAGGCCGGCCACGTTATGACTACCAGGCAATATCTTATTGTCTGCCGCCATCATTGTTGGAGGTTATTTGGCCCGCGTGAATGTCACCGTTGATTAATGAGTGGATGTGGACTCAGTCTGGTGCGAACATGCTGAGGACATTCTGGATGAGGAAAATTCCATATCCCGTGGGGACCTTTGTCCTCTTGAACCTTCTTTTTTTTGGTAGCGCGTGTATTTCTTTCACTCGTAATTGAATTTCACATTTTTCAATCAAGTACGAAGGACGTCGCTAAATGATGGCTAAAAATACATTGGGACACCACCTCAGGGACAATCAATTAATCAAGTACTTTGGTTTTGGCGATCCTTTCTAAAAAGGTCTTTCAAAAACCGAATTGTATGAACATTGCAGCAAATTTTCCCCTAAAAAATCAAGTAAATCCAATCAATCGATTTCGAACATCAACAAATATGAACACAAAACACATTTTATTGAAAATAATATGAAATACACATACACATACAGTCGTCCTGATCAGTGTGACAATAAGAAATATTATAATTTTGTAGCTCCAGTTAAATGACCCATAGCATCCAGTTCTCATGTATTTTTTTTCTTCCAGAAAATTAACCTGGCAGTCATTTCTCATAACATCAATTAGTTTTAAGTAATATGCATCGCCCCTTCCGTAAACACTAGGGGTGTAACTGTACACAAAAATTTCGGTTCGGTCCGTACCTCGTGGTTTAGAGCAGTGGTCCCCAACCACCGGGCTGCAGCCCGGTACCGGTCCGCGGACCGATTGGTACCGGGCCGCACAAGAAATTAAAAAAAAAATATTTTTTTTAAATTTATTTATTTAAAAAAAAAATGAAATCAACATAAAAAACACAATATATAAATTATATATCAATATAGATCAATACAGTCTGCAGGGATACAGTCCGTAAGCACACATGATTGTATTTATTTATGTAAAAAAAAAAAAAAATTTTTTTTTTTTTTTTTTTTTTTTTTAAATACACCCCCCCCTACCCCCCACCGGTCCGTGGGACAAATTTTCAAGCGTTGACCGGTCCGCAGCTACAAAAAGGTTGGGGACCACTGGTTTAGAGG
>NC_084736.1:213619-221119 GCF_033978785.1 Entelurus aequoreus
CACTTTGTATCAGTCCATCTTAGATGAGCTCAGGCCCAGCGAAGCCGACAGCATTTCTGGGTGTTGTTGATAAACGGTTTTCGCCTTGCATAGGAGAATTTTAACTTGCACTTACAGATGTAGCGACCAACTGTAGTTACAGACAGTGGGTTTCTGAAGTGTTCCTGAGCCCATGTGGTGATATCCTTTACACACTGATGTCACTTTTTGATGCAGTACAGCCTGAGGGATCCAAGGTCACGGGCTTAGCTGCTTACGTGCAGTGATTTCTCCAGATTCTCTGAACCCTTTGATGACATTACGGACCGTAGATGGTGAAATCCCTAAATTCCTTGCAATAGCTGGTTGACAAAGGTTTTTCTTAAACTGTTCAACAATTTGCTCACGTATTTGTTGACAAAAGTGGTGACCCTCGCCCCATCCTTGTTTGTGAATGACTACATTCACTACTGTGAATCTACTTTTATACCCAATCATGGCACCCACCTGTTCCCAATTAGCCTGCACACCTGTGGGATGTTCCAAATAAGTGTTTGATGAGCATTCCTCAACTTTATCAGTATTTATCGCCACCTTTCCCAACTTCTTTGTCACGTGTTGCTGGCATCAAATTCTAAAGTTAATGATTATTTGCAAAAAAAAAAAAAGTTTATCAGTTTGAACATCAAATATGTTGTCTTTGTAGCATATTCAACTGAATATGGGTTGAAAAGGATTTGCAAATCATTGTATTCCGTTTATATTTACATCTAACACAATTTCCCAACTCGTATGGAAACGGGGTTTGTAATAAAACTTTCAATCAATCAATCAAAAACCGCCTGTCTGTTGTTGTCACGACCGCCAATGTTTTCATTTTTTCATTCATTCATGTGCATTTTTGATCAATAGACAATGAAACTTTAGCAACTAAACATATATTTACACACCTATGCTTGAGAAGGAACAGGATGAAGAAAATCTTATATTTCCTGCCCCCTTCAACATAATAAGTACTCTTACTTAATTGATAGCTCAGATTCACAAGCATACAAACTAGAGATGTCCGATAATGGCTTTTTTGCCGATATCCGATATTCTGATATTGTCCAACTCTTAATTTCCGATTCCGATATCAACCGATACCGATATATACAGTCGTGGAATTAACACATTATTATGCCTAATTTTGTTGTGATTCCCCGCTGGATATATTAAACCAGTGGTCCCCAACCACCGGGCCGGGGACCGGTACCGGTCCGTGGATCGATTAGTACCGGGCCGCACAAGAAATTAAAAATTTAAAACATTTTTTTGGGGGGTAAATCAACATAAAAAAACACAAGATACACTTACAATTAGTGCACCAACCCAAAAAACCTCCCTCCCCCTTTCACACTCATTCACACAAAAGGGTTGTTTCTTTCTGTTATTAATATTTCTGGTTCCTACATTATATATCAATATACACTACCGTTCAAAAGTTTGGGGTCACATTGAAATGTCCTTATTTTTGAAGGAAAAGCACTGTACTTTTCAATGAAGAGAACTTTAAACTAGTCTTAACTTTAAAGAAATACACTCTATACATTGCTAATGTGGTAAATGACTATTCTAGCTGCAAATGTCTGGTTTTTGGTGCAATATCTACATAGGTGTATAGAGGCCCATTTCCAGCAACTATCACTCCAGTGTTCTAATGGTACAATGTGTTTGCTCATTGGCTCAGAAGGCTAATTGATGATTAGAAAACCCTTGTGCAATCATGTTCACACATCTGAAAACAGTTTAGCTCATTACAGAAGCTACAAAACTGAATTTCCTTTGAGCAGATTGAGTTTCTGGAGCATCACATTTGTGGGGTCTATTCTTGTTCTTAGAAATGAAGGTTATTCCACAAAATTGTTTGGGTGACCCCAAACTTTTGAACGGTAGTGTATATGGTGTACAACAACCTAAACATTGAGGAGTTGGACAGACGTTAGCAACGCTAGCATAGTCCTAACATCAAAAAACTAAATGATCACACTTACAGCTCCCACTCGTGTAGCTGGCTGACAAATAGTTGGCAGAGAATCATAATGGGGTTTTTATCGAAGCCATTAAAATATGTAATTTGTTGCCCACTGAGGCAGGAATTTCACGACTTTGGCCGTAGCTCTCATTGCCCCAATGTTTGGCCATGTGCCTTTTGGAAAATGATATACGTCACAGCCACATTGGCCACTGAGGCCATGTCTACACTAAGTCGTTTAACCCCTTGAACGAATAATTATTTAGCATAAGCCCCGTTTCAGCCACACTAAACCAGCGTTTAAGGTCCCCCTCCTCAGACAAATTCTTACACAGGTACTGTAAGTAAGTGCGCTAGGTATTTCTTGAATCTCCGGCACTTAGCTTTGTACGGACTCATTGATCGTTTACAAACTGAGTTCGGAGAGGAAGGGAAGTCCGAAAGACCACACCCCACACAGGAAGTGACGGCAGAAAGACCGTGCCACAGCCAGCTTCAATCAATCAATTAATCAATGTTTACTTATGTAGTCCTAAATCACGAATGTCTCAAAGGGCTGCACAAGCCACAACGACATCCTCGGTTCAGATCCCACATCAGGGCAAGGAAAAACTCAACCCAATGGGATAACAATGAGAAACCTTGGAGGGGACCCCCCCCCCCACCCCCCGGGCGACCGGTGCAATGGACGTCAAGTGGATCTAGTTAATAGTGTGAGAGTCCAGTCCATAGTGGATCTTGCATAATATTGTGAGCATGTCCCAAATTCCAAGCTGCTGTTTTGAGGCATGTTAAAAAAAATAATGCACTTTGTGACTTCAATAATAAATATGGCAGTGCCATGTTGGCATTTTTTTTTCCATAACTTGAGTTGATTTATTTTGGAAAACCTTGTTCGTTTAATGCATCCAGCGGGACATCACAACAAAATTAGGCATAATAATGTGTTGATTCCACGACTGTATATATCGGTATCGGTTGATATCGGAATCGGTAATTAAGAGTTGGACAATATCGGAATATGGATATCGGCAAAAAAGCCATTATCGGACATCTCTATTTAAGATGTATTACAAAAAATTAACATCTGTCGTCATGTCTTTCATACGGAGCCCCTTAAAGAGACATGGGGGAAATTTTAATATATATAAAAAAAAAAAAAATTTTTTTTTTTTTTTAAGACATCTCGTGCGCACAAGAAAGTTTCTTGTGCGCACGAGATACATGTCTAAAAAAAAAATTAATTATTAAATTTTTTTTTTATAACTTTATAAAGTTTCTCGTGCGCACGAGAAACATGTTTAAAAAAAAATTAAAAATTATAAAAAACATTTTTTTTTAATAACTTTATAAAAAGTTTCTCGTGCGCACAAGAAACATGTCTAAAAAAAATTAAAAATTATAAAAACATTTTTTTTTATAACTTTATAAAAAGTTTCTCGTGCGCACGAGAAACCTGTCTAAAAAAAAAATTAAAAATTATAAAAACTTTTTTTTTTTTTATAATTTTATAAAAAGTTTCTCGTGCGCACGAGAAACATGTCTAAAAAAAAAAATTTCAAATTATATATATATATATATTTTTTATAACTTTATAAAAAGTTTCTCGTGCGCACAAGAAACATGTCTAAAAGAAAATTTAAAATAATTAAAAAATGGTTTTTTTTATAACTTTATAAAAAGTTTCTCGTGGGCACGAGAAACCTGTCTAAAAAAAAAATTAAAAATTATAAAAAAAATTTTTTTTAAAATAATTTTATAAAAGGTTTCTCGTGCGCACAAGAAACTTGTCTAAAAAAAATTTAAAATTATAAAAAAATGTTTTTTTTTATAACTTTATAAAAAGTTTCTCGTGCGCACGAGAAACCTGTCTAAAAAAAAAATTAAAAATTATTAAAAAAAATTTTTAAAATAATTTTATAAAAAGTTTCTCGTGGGCATGAGAAACATGTCTACAAAAAAAAAATTTAATTATTAATTTTTAATTTTTTTTTATAACTTTATAAAAGTTTCTCGTGCGCACGAGATACATGTCTAAAAAAATAAATAAATCAAATAAAAAATTATAAAAATAAATATTTCCCCCATGTCCCTTTAGGGGCTCCGTACTTTCGTAATGATTGTGAACGATGGGCAAAATTCCAACAGGATTGAAAGTAACAAGAGTGAGTTTCAGGAATTTACAAGACAATATGCATATTTAAAATGAACAAATGACATCAAAAAATATTTTAGATAACAGGACTGTGGTGAGATTTGAACCTCGCCATAGCCAATCTGATTCATCAGTATTGTATATTGTGAGGTCTTATTCCGACAAAACAGCCCAATGATGGCTAAACCTTCTCATCCAAATCCTCCCGTTCCTTATAAGCCTGCGTCTAATTCACACGTGTTATCAGTCACATTGAAGTGTCGAAACACGCACGGCTTCTCCGATTAATTGCTCGCTCGCCGGCTGTATCTTGGCACGCTATCTTGTTCTATCATTTGATTGCATGTGCTTAATCCTTATCGTAATTGGGAGTTGCACGCCGCCACTGGGCCTGTCATGTCTCCCACCAAATTAGGCTTTAAAAATGTTTACTGCAGTTTTTGTTTTTTTTGGTGTGGTGGGGTGTGCTGCTTTGCACTTAATGGCACTGAAACAATTACCAACACAAAAGGTTAGGAATAATGTGACATTTAGTAGGGCTTTCTGTTGTTTTAGTTGTTTTTTTTTACTTTTTTGTTTTGTTATGAAGAAGGGGCGACGGCGTGCAGCCGGTGAATCCTATTAGCTCCTTCCAGAACACAAGTAATACGGGGGGCAAACAAAGCAGACCTTTAGCTCCAACACCGATGATGAGTCCACTTGATTGCGGCACTTTATTTTCATGCGAGTCTGCAGACGTTATGACAGCGTAAAAGGTCAAACAGTCACCTTTTTTCCATTAGCGAAAGGTGAGGAATTAATTCAATCAGACATCCTTACAACACGTCGTCTGCATTATTGGATGTCCTCGAGAAAAAAAAAAACGGGATCTGCGAGACAGAAAATGGAAATCTACACTCATTACACTTTACTATAAGCCTTTGCGATATGCATTTCCATGACAACAAGGAAGAAGAACCATATTAGACTTAGACTTCCTTTTTTATTGTCATTCAAATTTGAACTTCACAGTACAGATAAGAACAACATTTTGTTGCATTAGCTCATGGTAGTGCAGGATAAAAGAGCAATAAGGTGCAGATATAAATAAATAGATTACTGTAAAGATAAATATATTGCACTTTTGCATATGCATCCATGTTTATGGATGTATGTTATATGTTATAGGCTCTCTATAGTGCCTCTTTACCAATGCTGAATGCTGTACTATTATGTATATATAAGTGTTGTAACGATACCAATATTTTGGTACCGGTACTAAAATTATTTCGGTACTTTTCTAAATAAAGGGTACCACAAAAAAATTACATTATTGGCTTTATTTTAAGAAAAATCTTAGGGTACATTAAACATATGTTTATTATTGCAGTTAAGACCTTAAGTAAAATAGTGAACATACTAGACAACTTGTCTTTTAGTAGTAAGTAAACAAACAAAGGGTCCTAATTAGTCTGCTGATATATGCAGTAACGTATTGTGTCATTTATCTACGTATTATTTTATCAACATTATTAAGGACAAGTGGTAGAAAATGGATTATTAATCTACTTGTTCATTCACTGTTAATATCTGCTTACTTTCTCTGTTAACATGTTCTATCTACACTTCTGTTCAAATGTAATAATCACTTATTCTTCTGTTGTTTGATACTTTACATTAGTTCTGGATGATACCACAAAGGTACCAGGGACATATTTACTGACTTTATAAACATAATATGCATTTAAAAAAAATGAAAGAAGATATCGACGTAATCATAGTAGTATCGACTAGATACGTGCCTGTACTCGGTATCATTACATTGGATGTTAGGTGTAGATCCACCCATGGCGTTTGTTTACATTGTGACGCCGGTGAGCTACGGTGTGTAGTGAAGCATGTTTAGCTAGTCCTCGTCCTGCAGGGATGATACTTGTAAGAAACTTACTTTATTCGTCGCCATGGAGACCAGGATTAGTGATTTAGAAGTAGCTACAACACTGCCGACGGCGGATGGACGTTAGCCACTAGCTAGCTAGCCATGTCTTAAAGCACCTCTTCCTGAGGGTGTTTCAGTGTTATAACTTCACCTTTATCTTTAGATTTTAAGCCAAAATGCGTCCGTTCTCCCTTTTCTGTCTACACACTGTCTGCTTGTAAGTGCTCTGTGTGTGTGCGCTGCCGAACATGCTCCTCTGCTCGTAAAACCAGCAAGACGGTATAGTACCGAAAATGATTCATTAGTATCCGTATACCGGTATACCGTACAACCCTAGTATATATGCTTAAAGGCCTACTGAAAGCCACTAATACCGACCACGCAGTCTGATAGTTTATATATCAATGATGAAATCTTAACATTGCAACACATGCCAATACGGCCGGGTTAACTTATAAAGTGCAATTTTAAAATTCCCGCCACACTTCTGGTTGAAAAAGCCTTCGGAGGATGAGTATGCGCGTGACGTCAATCATTGAACCGGAAGTATTGAATACAATACAAAAAAGCTCTGTTTTCATTTCATAATTCCACAGTATTCTGGACATCTGTGTTGGTGAATCTTTTGCAATTTGTTTAATGAACAATGGAGGCTGCAAAGAAGAACGTTGTAGGTGGGTCGGTGTATAGCGGCTGGCTGTAGCAACACAACAAGGATTACTCACTTGGATAGCAGACGCGCTAGCCGATGCTAACCGGCCACTGCACGGATGATCGGGTGAAGTCCTTCGTCGCGCCGTTGATCGCTGGAACGCAGGTGAGCACGGGTGTTGATGAGCTGGGCAGATGATGGCTGGCTGGCGTAGGTGGAGCGCTAATGTTTTTATCATAACTCTGTGAGGTCCGGTTGCTAAGTTGCTAAGTCAGCCTTAGCGTCGTTAGCAACAGCATTGTTAAGCTTTGCCAGGCTGAGATCTATTAATCGTGTAGTTACATGTACATGGTTTAATAGTATTGTTGATCTTCTGTCTATCCTTCCAGTCAGGGATTTATTTATTTTGTTTGTATTTGCATTTGAGACAGATGCTATCACGTTAGCTCATGCTGATTAGCATGAGCTTCGTCGATGTATTGTCGTGGAGATAAAAGGCACTGAATGTCCATTTCGCGTTCTCGACTCTCATTTTCAAGAGGATATAGTATCCGAGGTGGTTTAAAATACAAATCCGTGATCCACAATAGAAAAAGGAGAGAGTGTGGAATCCAATGAGTCAGCTTGTACCTAAGTTACGGTCAGAGCGGAAAAAAATATGTATTTCACTGCATTCTAGTCTCTCACTCTAACGTTCCTCGTCCACGAATCTTTCATCCTCGCTCAAATTAATGGGGTAATGGTCCGAATAGCTCTAGCTGCGTTGAAAACAATAGGAAAAT
>NC_084736.1:226119-316119 GCF_033978785.1 Entelurus aequoreus
GCACAATGTCAACTAATTAGTAAAAAAAAGGTCAATTTTTATATTTAATAGGGATGTCCGATAATGGTTTTTTTTGCCGATATTCCGATATTGTCCAACTCTTAATTAACGATACCGATATATACAGTCGTGGGAATCAACACATTATTAAGCCTAATTGGGACAACCAGGTGTGGTGAAGATAAGGTCCTTTTTTAAAAAAAATTATAAAATAAGATAAATAAATTAAAAACATTTTCTTGAATAAAAAAGAAAGTAAAACAATATAAAAACAGTTACATAGAAACTAGTAATGAATGAATATGAGTAAAATTAACTGTTAAAGGTTAGTACTATTAGTGGAGCAGCAGCACGCACAATCATGTGTGCTTACGGACTGTATCCCTTGCAGACTGTATTGATATATATTGATGTATAATGTAGGAACCAGAATATTAATAACAGAAAGAAACAACCCTTTTGTGTAAATGGGGGAGGGAGGTTTTTTGGGTTGGTGCACTACTTTAACTTTTTATGTTGATTTAATAAAAAAATAAAAAATAAATAAAAACCGATACCGAAAAAAAACACGATACTGATAATTTCCGATATTACATTTTAAAGCATTTATCGGCTCTAATATTTAATAACCTTTTTAGGATGATGGGAAACGATGAAATCACAATAGTATTCATTGTCACGATAATTTGTAGGATTTAGTATGAACATTTTAAAAATAATGTTAATTAGTAAAAAAAAGGCAAATGTTTTCAATAAATACGGTAAAAAATTGTTTAAAATAATTGTCACATTTTTTGGACAGATATAAACTGTTAAACTGTTAAATCACAATAATAATAATAATTATTATTATAATAATAATTATTATTATTATTAAATCACAATGGTATTAATTGTCATGATTATATGTCGGATTTCATACAAGAAAAACAGTATAAGTAAAAAAAGGGTTAAAAAAAAAAAAAATCAGTAAATTCAGTAAAAAAAAAATGTGTTTAAAACAATTACCTTGCATGTTAATGGTTGGTAAATTTGCTGTGTCCATCATTAGAAGGATTTTATACAAAGGTAATTAGTCAAAAAAAGTATATTTTCTTTCAGTTTGGTAAAAAATATATTTAATAACCTTTTGGGAACAATTGGAAACTATGAAATCCCAATAGTATTAATTGTCATGATAATTTGTAGGATTTTGTATGAAAAATTAAAAATAATTTTAATTAATTACTAAAAAAAAAAAAGGCAAATGTTTTCGATTGATACGGTAAAAATGTGTTTAAAATTGTCAAATTTTTTGGACAGATAGAAACTATGAAATCACAATGGCATTAATTGTCACGATAATTTGTAGGATTTTTATACAAAGTAAAAAAAATAAAAATAAACGGTTTCGTCAATTTGATAAAAAAAATTGGGTTAAACAAATGCAAAACCATTTTTGGGGCCACTACAAACACTGAAATCACAATGGTATTAATTGTCATGAGAACATGTAGGATTTTATACAAAAAAAACATGACATACAAGAAACAAATTTTAAAAAATCGGTACATTCAGTAAAAAAAATGTTTTCAAACAATTACCTTGCATGTTAATGGTTGGTAAATTTGCTGTGTCCATCATTATTAGGATTTTATTCAAATCATGTTGTATGAAAAATAATGTAAATTAATAAGTAAAAAAAGGAAAATGTTTTCGATTAATACGGTAAAAATTTGTTTAAAATAATTGTCACATTTTTTTTACAGATAGAAACTGAAATCACAATGGTATTAATTGTCACGATAATTTGTAGGATATTTATACAAAAAACCATGTGACGTAATTAGTAAAAAAAGGTCAATTTTTTTCATGTCAGTTTGGTTAAAAATATGTTTAATAACCTTTTTGGGACGATGGGAAATTATGAAACCACAATAGTATTCATTGTCACGATAATTTGTGGGATTTTCTTATGAAAAATAAAAAATAATGTCAATTAATTAATAAAAAAAAAGTCGAATGTTTTCGATTAATACGGTAAAAATGTGTTTAAAATTGTCACATTTTTTGGACAGATAGAAACTATGAAATCACAATGGTATTAATTGTCATGATAATTTGTAGGATTTTTATACAAAGTAAAAAAAAAATCAAAATTGTTTTCGTTAATTTGATCAAAAATTGGGTTAAACAAATGCAAAACCATTTTTGGGGCCACTACAAACACTGAACAATATTACAAATTATTGTTACAGTTAGGGCTGCAACAACTAATCGATTTAATCGATTAACATCGATTATTAAAATAGTTGCCGATTAATTTAGTCATTGATTCGTTGGATCTATGCTATACGCATGCGCAGGTTTTTTTTCCGTTTTTTTTTTTTTTTTTTTTAATTTTTTTTTTTTTTTTTTTTTTTTTTAAATAAACCTTTAACAACATTTACAAACAGCTGAGAAACAATAATCAAAATAAGTATGGTGCCAGTATGCTGTTTTTTTCCAATAAAATACTGGATAGGATAGAAATGTAGTTTGTCTCTTTTATCTGATTATTAATTGATTAATCGAAGTAATAATCGACAGATTAATCGATTATCAAATTAATCATTAGTTGCAGCCCCGGTAACAGTGTAATATTTATTGTTACCTGTGGTAATGCCACTATGATACAACATCTGTATTATAATCCTTGAACAAAGTAAGAGTGAAACTCATGTGAATAATCACTGAATGGAGAACTGGGGGTGGGATTAAATAAATGATCTTCTTCCCATTCCCTTTCAGGCAAAACTGGACAATCATGCATTACATACTATACATGACCTTTTGCACTATATTAATTTATATTATTATGTGTTGTCAACTTTGTACTTTTTTATGTCATTGCCTGAAATAAATAAATGAAAAAAAAAATGAAAAAAACTCACAATGGTATTAATTGTCATGATAACATGTAGGATTTTATACAAAAAAAAACATGAAATACAAGAAAAAAATAAAAAAAAAATCGGTAAATTCAGTAAAAAAAAAAAAAAAGTGTTTCAAACAATTACCTTGCATGTTAATGGGTGGTAAATTTGCTGTGTCCATCATTAGTAGGATTTTATACATAGGTAATTAGTCAAAAAAAGTATATTTTCTTCTTTCAGTTTGGTAAAAAATATATTTAATAACCTTTTGGGGACAATTGGAAACTATGAAATCCCCAACAGTATTCATTGTCATGATCATTTGTAGGATTTTGTATGAAAAATTAAAAATAATTTTAATTAATTAGTAAAAAAAAGGCAAATATTTTTGATTAATACGGTAAAAATGTGTTTAAAATTGTCAAATTTTTTGGACAGATAGAAACTATGAAATCACAGTGGCATTAATTGTCACGATAATTTGTAGGATTTTTATACAAAAAAAACATGACATACAAGTAAAAAAATAAATAAATAAAAATCGGTAAATTCAGTAAAAAAAAAAGGGTTTCAAACAATTACCTTGCATGTTAATGGATGGTAAATTTGCTGTGTCCATCATTAGTAGGATTTTATACATAGGTAATTAGTCAAAAAAAGTATATTTTCTTCTTTCAGTTTGGTAAAAAATATATTTAATAACCTTTTTGGGGACAATTGGAAACTGTGAAATCCCAATAGTATTCGTTGTCATGATAATTTGTAGGATTTTGTATGAAAAATTCAAAATAATTTTAATTAATTAGTAAAAAAAAAGGCAAATATTTTTGATTAATACGGTAAAAATGTGTTTAAAATTGTCAAATTTTTTGGACAGATAGAAACTATGAAATCACAATGGCATTAATTGTCACAATAATTTGTAGGATTTTTATACAAAGTAAAAAAAAAAAATTGTTTCGTCAATTTGATAAAAAATTGGGTTAAAGAAATGCAAAACCATTTTTGGGGCCACTACAAACACTGAAATCACAATGGTATTAATTGTCATGATAACATGTAGGATTTTATACAAAAAAAACATGACATACAAGTAAAAAAAATAAATA
Source organism: Entelurus aequoreus (assembly GCF_033978785.1). Lineage (NCBI taxonomy): Eukaryota > Metazoa > Chordata > Actinopteri > Syngnathiformes > Syngnathidae > Entelurus > Entelurus aequoreus. The sequence continues at coordinate 230,123 of NC_084736.1, forward strand.
AATAAAAATCGGTAAATTCAGTAAAAAAAAAAGTGTTTCAAACAATTACCTTGCATGTTAATGAATGGTAAATTTGCTGTGTCCATCATTAGTAGGATTTTATACATAGGTAATTAGTCAAAAAAAGTATATTTTCTTCTTTCAGTTTGGTAAATATATTTAATAACCTTTTTGGGACGATGGGAAACTATGAAATCACAATAATATTCATTGTCACGATAATTTCTAGGATTTTGTATTAAAAATTAAAAATAATTGTAATTAATTAGTAAAAAAAAGGCAAATGTTTTCGATTAATACGGTAAAAATTTGTTTAAAATTTTAAATTTTTTGAACAGATAGACACTATGAAATCCCAATGGCATTAATTGTCACGATAATTTCTAGGATTTTCATACAAAGTAAAAAAAAAATAATTGTTTCGTCAATTTGATAAAAAATTGGGTTAAACAAATGCAAAACCATTTTTGGGGCCACTACAAACACTGAAATCACAGTGGTATTGATTGTCATGATAACATGTAAGATTTTATACAAAAAAAATATGACATACAAGTAAAAAAAATAAATAAATAAAAATCGGTAAATTCAGTAAAAAAAAAAGTGTTTCAAACTATTACCTTGCATGTTAATGGTTGGTAAATTTGCTGTGTCCATCATTAGTAGGATTTTATACATAGGTAATTAGTCAAAAAAAGTATATTTTCTTCTTTCAGTTTGGTAAAAAATATATTTAATAACCTTTTGGGGGCAATTGGAAACTATGAAATCCCAATAGTATTCACTGTCACGATAATTTGTAGAATTTTGTATGAAAAATTAAAAATAATTTTAATTAATTAGTAAAAAAAAGGCAAATGTTTTCGATTAATACGGTAAAAATGTGTTTAAAATTGTAAAATTTTTTGGACGGATAGAAACTATGAAATCACAATGGCATTAATTGTCACAATAATTTGTAGGATTTTTATACAAAGTAAAAAAATAATAATTGTTTCGTCAATTTGATAAAAAATTGGGTTAAAGAAATGCAAAACCATTTTTGGGGCCACTACAAACACTGAAATCACAATGGTATTAATTGTCATTATAACATGTAGGATTTTATATAAAAAAAACATTACAAGTAAAAAAAATAAATAAATAAAAATCGGTAAATTCAGTAAAAAAAAAAGTGTTTCAAACAATTACCTTGCATGTTAATGAATGGTAAATTTGCTGTGTCCATCATTAGAAGGATTTTATACATAGGTAATTAGTCAAAAAAAGTATATTTTCTTCTTTCAGTTTGGTAAAAAATATATTTAATAACCTTTTTGGGACGATGGGAAACTATGAAATCACAACAATATTCATTGTCACGATAATTTCTAAGATTTTGTATGAAAAATGAAAAATAATGTAAATTAATTAGTAAAAAAAGGCAAAAGATTTCGATTAATACGGTAAAAATGTGTTTAAAATAATTGTCACATTTTTTGAAAAAAAAGGTTTTGCATTTTGCATTCGACACTCCCAAAATTGGTGATACGTGTTATCTTTCATTGAAAATAGACATTTAGTGACTTTGAATGAGGATCTAGCAGGGGGGAAAAGTACTAAAAAGTTAACAAATGTTATTACTGAAGACCAGCGCTCTAAACGTAGGCGCAATTAAACATTATTCTTGGTGCAAATATTCTGAAGTGGCCTCTGTGTGATGAGATAAATAAAAGGCTGATTTAATGTCCGCCTAAGTGTTTTAATAATCCAAAGCCACTACAGTGCAGTTATACTCGGACTGATATTAGGGGCCTGCAGCCGGAGAGGCCCATAAAAATCTTAGTGGGGTGTATGAATTAATTAAGCGGGACCCAGAGCAATATTCCCAGAATTCCAGCCATGCCCCTCCCCGGCCCCTGGATGATGGAGTTTAATGAATAGAGGGAATTTATCCTCGTTTATTTGTAGCTCAGACAAGGTTCTCGCTCAACTTCCTGGGAAATATGTTTGTGTTGGGCTTTGGGTGGAGTTATTACCCCACCAATAAGATCCATTAAGCGAGGCCTGAAACAAATGAAAGTGTAATGACTCCATTTTCGGCCGGTGGTGTTTAATTAACATCTAATTAATTAATTAATTCAAGATAGTTAAATGGAGCCTGGCAGTGCTGAAGCGTGTTTGTTTAGCCGGTCTCACGCTACACCAGGCGTGGTCATTCGCAGCTCATTTTTTCATCATTCTGTGCACTAAATTACACCAGAAAAATGACAAATATACTGCTTTGTCGTCTGTAACTAAAAGCTCAGATTAGAGATGTCCGATAATATCGGCCGATAAATGCTTTAAAATGTAATATCGGAATTTATCGGTATCGTTTTTTTTATTATCGGTATCGTTTTTTTATTTGTATTTTTTTATTTTTTTTAAAAAATTAAATCAACAAAAAACACAAGATACACTTACAATTAGTACACCAACCCAAAAAACCTCCCTCCCCCATTTACACTCATTCACACTCAATCACACAAAAGGGTTGTTTCTTTCTCTTATTAATATTCTGGTAGGTTCCTACATTATATATCAATACAGTCTGCAAGGGATACAGTCCGTAAGCACACATGATTGTGCGTGCTGCTGGTCCACTAATAGTACTAACCTTTAACTGTTAATTTTACTCATTTTCATTAATTACTAGTTTGTATGTAACTGTTTTTATATTGTTTTACTTTCTTTTTTATTCAAGAAAATGTTTTTAATTTATTTATTTTATTTTATTTTATTAATTTTTTTAAAAAGGACTTTATCTTCACCATACCTGGTTGTCCAAATTAGGCATAATAATGTGTTAATTCCACGACTGTATATATCGGTATCAGTTGATATCGGTATCGGTAATTAAGAGTTGGACAATATCGGAATATCGGATATCGGCAAAAAGCCATTATCGGACATCCCTAGCTTTTGACATATTTAGGGTCTCAGCATATTTTTACTCACATTTAATAAAGTAAACAAAATACCAATATTTTGGTACCGGTACCAAAATGTATTTCGATACTTTTCTAAATAAAGTTATTATTGGCTTTATTTTAACAAAAAAGTCTTACAGTACTTTACAAATGTTTATTATTGCAAGTTTGTCCTTAAATAAAATAGTGAACATACAAGACAACTTGTCTTTTAATAGTAAGTAAACAAAGGCTCCTAATTAGTCTGCTGACATATGCAGTAACATATTGTGTCATTTATCTACCTATTATAAAGGACAAGCTGTAAAAACTTGTTCATTTACTCTTAATATCTGCTTGATTTCCCTTTCAACATGTTCTATCTACACTTCTGTTAAAATGTAATAATCACTTATTCTTCTGTTGTTTGATACTTTACATTAGTTTTGGATGATACCACAAATTTAGGTATCAATCCGATACCAAGTAGTTACACGATCATACATTAGTCATATTCAAAGTCTTCATGTGTCCAGGGGCAAATTTCCTGACTTTATAAACATGATATACATTTTAAAAAAACGAAAGAAGATGTTGTGATGCCAAAAAATATTGACGTAATCATAGTAGTATCGACTAGATACGTGCCTGTACTCGGTATAATTACCAAGTAGTTACAGGATCATACATTGGTCATATTCAAAGTCCTCATGTGTCCAGGGACATATTTCCTGAGTTTATAAACATAAGTAACTGTATTTTTCGGACTATAAGTCGCAGTTTTTTTCATAGTTTGGCCGGGGGTGCGACTTATACTCAGGAGCGACTTATGTGTGAAATTATTAACACATTAGCGTAAAATATCAAATAATATTATTTAGCTCATTCACGTAAGAGACCAAAAAAGATTTTGTGATGCTAAAAAACATCAATGTAATCATAGTATCGACTAGATACACTTTTGTACTTGGTATCATTACAGTGGATGTCAGGTGTAGATCCACCCATGGCGTTTGTTTACATTGAGACGCCGGTGAGCTACGGTGTGTAGTGAAGCATGTTTAGCTATTCCTCGTCCTGCAGGGATGATACTTGTAATAAACGTACATTATTTGTCGCCATGGAGACCAGGATTAGTGATTTAGAAGTAGCTAAAACACTGCAGACTGCGGATGGACGTTAGCCGCTAGGTAGCTAGCCATGTCTTAAAGCACCTCTTCCTGAGGGCGTTTCAGTGTTATAACTTCACAGTTATCTTTACTTTTTAAGCCAAAATGCGTCCGTTCTCCCTTTTCTGTCTACACACTGTGTCTGCTTGTAAGTACTCCGTGTGTGTGTGCTGCCGAACATGCTCCTCTGCTCGTAAAACCAACAATGAACCGGTACTTTTCAAACAGAGTATAGTAACGTTTTTGATTCATTAGTACCGCGATGCTATACTAGTACCGGTATACCGTACAACCTTATTGTGGACATAAGCGGTTGTCGACATAAGCAAAGTGTTTTCATTTGCTATGCTAACAGAGCTGCTATGTTTTGATTACAATAACAACAAAGCTTCCACATGCAAGAATATTTGTTTTGGTGGCTAACAATCTAATAATATCTCATTGACGGGCGTATTTGTGTTAGTTGCAATGATAGAATCCTAGTTGATAGTACACTACCATGCTTTTATTTTGAAGCTTGCTTTGCACTGAACAGGAAGTGTGCATTTTAATGCTATGCAACTTGACTGATGTTGCTGTTGTCATTACCAATAATGATGACAACACTAAAACATGCGTCAACACTTTTTTCAAAAATGACTACCGTATTTTCCGCACTATAAGGCGCACTGGATTATAAGGCGCACCTTCAATGAATGGCCTATTTTAAAACTTTGTTCATATATAAGGCGCACCGCATTATAAGGCGCATAGAATAGACGCTACAGTAGAGGCTGGGGTTGCGAGACCTGTTGTGGCTCAACATTGGTCCATATATAAGGCGCCCTGGATTATAAGGCGCACTGCCAGCTTTTGAGAAAATTGGAGGTTTTTAGGTGCGCCTTATAGTGCGGAAAATACGGTATGTATAATTTTATGTGGACAAATGCGGTCAACCATGTATGTCGACGTAATAGTACACGTTTTGTGCAATATTACGAACACGGTGGACCAGGTAGTGCCGCACCTCCCTATGTGCAGATCGCGCTCTGTGCGTAGGAGGCCTTGGATCCCTCAGACGGTAATGCGTCAAAAAGCGACATCAGTGAGTAAAGGATATCACCACATGAGCTCAGGAACACTTCAGAAAACCACTGTCAGTAACTACAGTTGGTTGCTACATCTGTAAGTGCAAGTTAAAACTCTGCAATGCAAAGCGAAAGCCATTTATCAACAACACCCAGAAACGCCCGCCGGCTTCGCTGGGCCCGAGCTCATCTAAGATGGACTGATGCAAAGTGGAAAAGTATTCTGTGGTCTGACGAGTCCACATTTGTAATTGTTTTTGGAAATTGTGGACGTCGTGTCCTCCGATCCCCGCTACCACCATCCTAGTTACTGCCGTTGTGTCCTTGGGCAAGACATTTTACCCACCTGACACCCACACTGGTTTAAATGTAACTTAGATATTGGGTTTGACTATGTAAAAGCACTTTGAGTCACTAGAGAAAAGCGCTATATATATATATAAGTATAATTCACTTCACTTCACTGTCAGTAACTACAGTTGGTTGCTACATCTGTAAGTGCAAGTTAAAACTCTACTATGCAAAGCCAAAGCCATTTATCAACAACACCCAGAAACGCCGTCGGCTTCGCTGGGCCCGAGCTCATCTAAGATGGACTGATACAAAGTGGAAAAGTGTTCTGTGGTCTGACGAGTCCACATTTCAAATTGTTTTTGGAAACTGTGGACGTTGTGTCCTCCGGAACAAAGAGGAAAAGAACCATCCGGATTGTTCTAGGCGCAAAGTGTAAAAGCCAGCATGTGTGATGGTATGGGGGTGTATTAGTGCCCAAGACATGGGTAACTTACACATCTGTGAAGGCACCATTAATGCTGAAAGGTACATACAGGTTTTGGAGCAACATATGTTGCCATCCAAGCAACGTTACCATGGACGCCCCTGCTTATTTCAGCAAGACGATGCCAATCCACACGTTACAACAGCGTGGCTTCATAGTAAAAGAGTGCGGGTACTAGACTGGCCTGCCTGTAGTCCAGACCTGTCTCCCATTGAAAATGTGTGGCGCATTATGAAGCCTAAAATAGCACAACGGAGACCCCCGGACTGTTGAACAACTTAAGCTGTACATCAAGCAAGAATGGGAAAGAATTCCACCTGAGAAGCTTCAAAAATGTGTCTCCTCAGTTCCCAAACGTTTACTGAGTGTTGTTAAAAGGAAAGGCCATGTAACACAGTGGTGAACATGCCCCTGTGACAACTTTTTTGCAATGTGTTGCTGCCATTAAATTCTAAGTTAATGATTATTTGCAAAAAATAAATAATAGTTTCTCAGTTCAAACATTAAATATCTTGTCTTTGCAGTCTATTCAATTGAATATAAGTTGAAAAGGATTTGCAAATCATTGTATTCTGTTTTTATTTACCATTTACACAACGTGCCAACTTCACTGCTTTTGGGTTTTGTAATATAGGAACAAATGTATGTTAATAGTTAATAATAATTAGAGATGTCCGATAATGGCTTTTTTGCCGATATCCGATATTCCGATATTGTCCAACTCTTAATTACCGATTCCGACATCAACCGATACCGATGTATACAGTCGTGGAATTAACACATTATTATGCCTAATTTTGTTGTGATGCCCCGCTGGATGCATTAAACAACGTAACAAGGTTTTTCAAAATAAATCAACTCAAGTTATGGAAAAAAATGCCAACATGGCACTGTCATATTTATTATTGAAGTCACAAAGTGCATTATTTTTTTTTAACATGCCTCAAAACAGCAGCTTGGAATTTGGGACATGCTCTCCCTGAGAGAGCATGAGGAGCTTGAGGTGGGCAGGGTATGGAGTAGCGGGGGGGGTGTATATTGTAGCGTCCCGGAAGAGTTAGTGCTGCAAGGGGTTCTGGGTATTTGTTCCGTTGTGTTTATGTTGTGTTACGGTGCGGATGTTCTCCCGAAATGTGTTTGTCATTCTTGTTTGGTGTGGCTTCACAGTGTGGCGCATATTTGTAACAGTGTTAAAGTTGTTTATACGGCTACCCTCAGTGTGACCTGTATGGCTGTTGACCAAGTATGCGAATTTGGGACATGCTCTCCCTGAGAGAGCATGAGGAGCTTGAGGTTGGCAGGGTATGGAGTAGTGGGGGGGTGTATATTGTAGCGTCCCGGAAGAGTTAGTGCTGCAAGGGATTCTGGGTATTTGTTCCGTTGTGTTTATGTTGTGTTACGGTGCGGATGTTCTCCCGAAATGTGTTTGTCATTCTTGTTTGGTGTGGGTTCACAGTGTGGCGCATATTTGTAACAGTGTTAAAGTTGTTTATACGGCTACCCTCAGTGTGACCTGTATGGCTGTTGACCAAGTATGCGTTGCATTCACTTGTGTGTGTGTGTGAAAAGCCGTAGATATTATGTGATTGGGCCGGCACGCAAAGGCAGTGCCTTTAAGGTTTATTGGCGCTCTGTACTTCTCCCTACGTCCGTGTACACAGCGGCGTTTTAAAAAGTCATACATTTTCCTTTTTGAAACCGATACCGATAATTTCCAATATTACATTTTAAAGCATTTATCGGACTGGCGATATTATCGGACATCTCTAATAATAATTAATACCACAACCATCACCACGTGTATATTGGCAATCGGGGGGGAAAACCCTGAAATCATTTAAGTTACAAAAATAGTGAATATTTTGTACAATGGCGGTGGTGGGGGCCTCAAAATAAATTGTTGCTTAGGGTCCAAACTAACCCGGTTGGTCAACATAAACAGGTTGTCGACTTCAGCGTGCGCCGCCTTGATTGCATTAGCAGCTCATTTCAAGCCACTTTTTGTGGGCATTAACATGGCTGTGTTGTGTAATGACGCCGGCCATGAAGTTTCAAGGCAGTGTTGATGAAAAGTGTGTGTAAACGCGGCCTCCGCTGGCCAGATGGCCACTCCGGAATGAGATTGACACAGTGTTTCAAACCGATTTCATGGCCGCCCTCGGGAGGGGGCGGGCGGTGCCGGCCCCTCTGTTGGGAATCGGGATTACAAAATAGCCAATTAAAAAGGGAAAGTGGTGAAATCTTGGCCTGATAAGGTGCAAGATTAAATCGGTTATAGTTTATTAGGCTAAAATGACTTATTAGGAGCTGCTCGTCTCCAAACACATTTCCATTAGCCGTGTTTTATCTGCCCTTATTTATTTTTTATCTGATGCCTGCACGCTGTAATTATGACTCCTGCAAGTAGCAATTATGACACCACTCCCTCATACGTTACAGTTTATCTCCCGACTTTGTCTCGCTCCAAAAAAAAAAAAAATCCACATTTTTAAGGGGGCCGATTATTCCCCCCGCCCCCATCGGGCGCCATGTTTAATTACCGCGCCAGAGAGGCCGAGCAGATGCGAGGGCTGTTGTGTTGGAGGGATATGGGAGACTCCGGCGTTCCCGGATGACTGGCGCTCGCTCCGCCTCGCCTCGGAGGCATCTGCTCGGCACCTGTGGACCCCGGCGGAGCCCCGCCCCCACCTGCTGCCAGACATCGTCTGTCTACTTGGCGAGGCCTTGCAGGGCCTGCATGGGAGAGGACCGCCTCGCCTAAAACTATTATTTCATGTGCTGGTGTTGACAAGTGTTTTATTTTTTTTAACTGTAAAAATGTACAGTTACATTTTTTTTTTAAATTTAATACCATTTTTTTGAATATTCCGCTTCCAATTTATTCCCATTTTATGGAAGAAAGTACTACTAATTTAACCTCTTAAGGCCCAAGCTACGGAGCCCCTAAAGGGACATGGGGGAATTTTTTAAAATAATTTATTTATTTATTTTTAATTTTTTTAGACATGTATCTCGTGCGCACGAAAAACTTTCTTGTGGACACGAGATACATGTCTAAAAAAAAAAATAAAAAAATGTTTTTTTAATTTTTTTATTTTTTATAACTTTATAAAAAGTTTCGAGATACATGTTGAAAAAAAACAAAAAATAAAAATAAAAATTCCCCCATGTCCCTTTAGGGCAGGGGTCACCAACCTTTTTGAAAGCAAGAGCTACTTCTTGGGTACTGATTAATGCGAAGGGCTACCAGTTTGATACACACTTAAATAAATTGCCAGAAATAGCCAATTTGCTCAATTTACCTTTAACTCTATGTTATTATTAATAATTAATGATATTGACACTTAATTGAACGGTTTAAAAGAGGAGAAAACACGAAAAAAAAAAGATAATTAAATTTTGAAACATAGTTTATCTTCAATTTTGACTCTTTAAAATTCAAAATTCAACTGAAAAAAAGAAGAGAAAAACTAGCTAATTTGAATCTTTTTGGAAAAAATTAAAAAAATAATTTATGGAACATCATTAGTAATTTTTCCTGATTAAGATTAATTTTAGAATTTTGATGACATGTTTTAAATAGGTTAAAATCCAATTTACACTTTGTTAGAATATATAACAAATTGGACCAAGCTATATTTCTAACAAAGACAAATCATTATTTCTTCTAGATTTTCCAGAACAAAAATTTTAAAAGAAATTAAAAAGACTTTGAAATAAGATTTAAATTTGATTCTACAGATTTTCTAGATTTGCCAGAATAATTTTTTTGAATTTTAATCATAATAAGTTTGAAGAAATATTTCACAAGTATTCTTCGTAGAAAAAACAGAAGCTAAAATGAAGAATTAAATTAAAATGTATTTATTATTCTTTACAATAAAAAAATAAATTTACTTGAACATTGATTTAAATTGTCAGGAAAGAAGAGGAAGGAATTTAAAAGGTAAAAAGGTATATGTGTTTAAAAATCCTAAAATCATTTTTAAGGTTGTATTTTTTCTCTAAAATTGTTTTTCTGAAAGTTATAAGAAGCAAAGTACAAAAATTAATGAATTTATTTAAACAAGTGAAGACTAAGTCTTTAAAATATTTTCTTGGATTTTCAAATTCTATTTGAGTTTTGTCTCTCTTAGAATTAAAAATGTCGAGCAAAGCGAGACCAGCTTGCTAGTAAATAAATACAATTTAAAAAATAGAGGCAGCTCACTGGTAAGTGCTGCTATTTGAGCTATTTTTAGAACAGGCCAGCGGGCTACTCATCTGGTCCTTACGGGCTACCTGGTGCCCGCGGGCACCGCGTTGGTGACCCCTCCTTTAGGGGCTCCGTACCAAGCTGTTTGTTTACATGATTGTTTTTATTTCTCTTTGCTATTTGGGCTTATTGGACCCTAATTAGAATAAAAAGTAAAAATCATCTTTTTATATGATGTACTTAGTCCATAAGTACACAAACGTGTACTTCATGTTGAGTGACATGCTAAAAAAAAATTTTAACACTTTTTTTCTCCAAATTATAATCATATGTTATACTCTTCTGACACCACCAGATGGCAGTATAAGTGTCCACATAAGCGGCCATAAGACCCCAATTCAGTAGTGTACACAATTTTGGAAATAAGAGCTAAAAGGTGCTGTCCACGCATGTGGACACTAAGCCTTTAGAGGTTAAAGTGGCATTAAGTAACTTTGTTTGCTAAGTTTGAAGACTTTTGACCACTGGATTTATTTCATCCATCCATTCATTTTCTAGATAATCTTACTTATCTCACCATATGAAATATAACTTCCATCCAACTATCCATTTTCTACCGCTTGTCCCTCTTATTTAAACTTTAAAAAATTGAATACAATTTTTGGAATATTCCGCTTCCAATGTATTCCCATTTTATGGAAGAAAGTATTACTAATTTAAAGCGGCACTAAGTAACTTTTTTTTGTTAAGTTTGAAGACTTTTGACCACTGGATTTATTTCATCCATCCATTCATTTTCTAGATAATCTTACTTATCTCACCATATGAAATATAACAGTCATCCATCAATCAATCAATGTTTATTTATATAGCCCTAAATCACAAGTGTCTCAAAGGGCTGCACAAGCCACAACGACATCCGCGGTACACAGCCCACGTAAGGGCAAGGAAAAACTCACAACCCAGTGGGATGTCGATGTGAATGACTATGAGAAACCTTGGAGAGGACCGCAGATGTGACCCCCCCCCCCACACACACACTTTGCAGAGTAGAGTTTTAACTTGCACTTACAGATGTAGCGGCCAACTGTAGTTACTGAAGGTGGTTTTCTGAAGTGTTCCAGAGCCCATGTGGTGATGTCCTTTACACACTGATGTCGCTTTTTGATGCAGTACCGCCTGAGGGATCGAAGGTCACGGGCATTCAATGTTACGTGCAGTGATTTCTCCAGATTCTCTGAACCTTTTAGTGATATTATGGAGCGTAGATGGTGAAATCCCTAAATTCCTTGCAATAGCTGGTTGAGAAATGTTGTTCTTAGACTGTTGGACAATTTGCTCACGCATTTGTTGACAAAGTGGTGACCGTCGCCCCGTCCTTGTTTGTGAATGACTGAGCATTTCACGGAAGCTGCTTTTTATACCCAATCATGGCACCCACCTGTTCCCAATTAGCCTGTTCACCTGTGGGATGTTCCAAATAAGTGTTTTGATGAGCATTCCTCAACTTTCTCAGTCTTTTTTGCCACTTGTGCCAGCTTTTTTGAAACACGTCGCAGGCATCATATTCCAAATAACAACGTTTACCAGTTTGAACGTTAAATATCTTGTCTTTGCAGTCTATTCAATTGAATATACACTACCGTTCAAAAGTTTCGGGTCACCCAAACAATTTTGTGGAATAGCCTTCATTTCTAAGAACAAGAATAGACTGTCGAGTTTCAGATGAAAGTTCTCTTTTTCTGGCCATTTTGAGCGTTTAATTGACCCCACAAATGTGATGCTCCAGAAACTCAATCTGCTCAAAGGAAGGTCAGTTTTGTAGCTTCTGTAACGAGCTAAACTGTTTTCAGATGTGTGAACATGATTGCACAAGGGTTTTCTAATCATCAATTAGCCTTCTGAGCCAATGAGCAAACACATTGTACCATTAGAACTAGGGATGTCCGATAATATCGTCAAATGCGTTAAAATGTAATATCGGAAATTATCGGTATCGTTTTTTAAAATTATCTATGGTTTTTTTTTTTAATTTTTTTTTTTTTTTTTTTTAATTAAATCAACATAAAAAACACAAGATACACTTACAATTAGTGCACCAACCCAAAAAACCTCCCTCCCCCATTTCTTTCTGTTGTCAATATTCTGGTTCCTACATTATATATCAATATATATCAATACAGTCTGCAAGGGATACAGTCCGTAAGCACACATGATTGTGCGTGCTGCTGGTCCACTAATAGTACTAACCTTTAACAGTTAATTTTACTCATTTTCATTAATTACTAGTTTCTATGTAACTGTTTTTATATTGTTTTACTTTCTTTTTTATTCAAGAAAATGTTTTTTTATTTAGTTATCTTATTTTATTATTTTTTTTAAAAAGTACCTTATCTTCACCATACATGGTGCAAAAAAGGTGGGGGACCCCTGCCTTGACAAGCTATAATAAAATGGTTGCTGTTGTGAGATACCCTAAACCCCTTTTGACCCCTGAATGCCCAAATATGCTTCACCTAAGACACGAGCCCCTATCGGCCAATCCCACTCGGCGGTTCATTACTTCTGTGCTCTCGCCAAATATCGGGCCTCATATGGGAAAGGCTGCTCTCATTCTTCTCCTTTTATATTTCTTTATTTTATTTTTTTCTTAGAGGAACCAGATCAGATCGCAGCACATACCGAAACCTCCGCCTATTGTGCGGCGCCATTTGTATTCATGAAATCAAAGTATTTAGGTGCGAGATGAGCATCAAGTGTTTGATCACGTGCAGCAGCAGCAACGGTGATAATGATAATAATCATCATCATAATAATGCACAGCACCTTTCATGGCAGCATCTTAAAGCTCTTCACTTTGTGGGGGAGATAAGCTGCTATAAAAAGAACACACTGGTAATAGCAGCCCGGGAGATGAAAAATCATAATGATTATTTTTCATACAAATTACAGCCACAGTGGATTTAATGTCTGTAAATGCAATTGCACCATCGCTATTATTTTTTTTTAAGTTATGCATCTAGCATGCTTTGCACAGAAACTGCAAAAAGGATGGAAGATTACTGGGATTGGGATTTTTTCATTCACCACCTTATCCTTGTTTGTATTGAATGAGTGCATTGCCAGAGCTCTCGGGTCAAATATGGGGACCGGAACACTTTTATATCCCTCAAGTTTTATGGTGAATTGAGTTTCAAACACTTCTAATGCAGCTAAAGTCAAATACAACTTAATGGTACAAAAGCAGTGACGTTGGCACGTTGTGTAAATGGTGAATAAAAACAGAATACATTGATTTGCAAATCCTTTTCTTTCTTTCTTTCTTTCTTTTAGTTTATTTCGTACATGAACACATTTACATCATAATACATCACACAATTTCATATCATTTCATTTACATCATGCCCGAAAAGGAGTAGGAAGAAGCAAAGCTTATTTAATCCTACCCCTTTCCCACTTCATAGCGTTTACAATTATATAAAATCATTTACTGACCTTTTTATATAATAAAATAACATCTATGAATTAGTACATACAACAGTTTGTAATATGTAATTAATTAATTCAGTCATTATTAACATACTGATATGAAGAATATTTTCAATAAGGTTGGAAGTTTTTCTCATAATTCTTCTTCTTTGTACTTTGTAAGCACTATTAATTTAAACAACCTCTTAAACTGGATCATGTCAGTACAATTTTTAACTTCTTTACTTAATCCATTCCATAATTTAATTCCACATACTGTTATGTATGTTTTCAACTTGTATTCAATTGAATAGACTGCAAAGACAAGATACTTAACGTTCAAACTGGTAAACTTTATTATTTGCATAAAATTAGCTCATTTGGAATTCGATGCCTGCGACATGTTTCAAAAAAGCTGGCACAAGTGGCAAAAAAGACTGAGAAAGTTGAGGAATGCTCATCAAAACACTTATTTGGAACATCCCACAGGTGAACAGGCTAATTGGGAACAGGTGGGTGCCATGATTGGGTGTAAAAGCAGTTTCCGTGAAATGCTCAGTCATTCACAAACAAGGACGGGGGCGAGGGTCACCACTTTGTCAACAAATGCGTGAGCAAATTGTTTAAGAACAACATTTCTCAAACAGCTATTGCAAGGAATTTAGGGATGTGATGTTATCAAAAGGTTCAGAGAATCTGGAGAAATCACTGCATGTAAGCCTGTGACCTTCGATCCCTCAGGCGGTACTGCATCAAAAAGCAAAATCAGTGTGTAAAGGATATCACCACATGTGCTCAGGAACACTTCAGAAAAACCACTGTCAGTAACTACAGTTGGTCGCTACATCTGTAAGTGCAAGTTAAAACTCCACAACGCAAAGCCAAAGCCATTTATCAACAACACCCAGAAACGCCGCCGGCTTCGCTGGGCCCGAGAACATCTAAGATGGACTGATGCAAAGTGGAAAAGTGTTCTGTGGTCTGACGAGTCCATATTTCAAATTGTTTTTGGAAACTGTGGACGTTTTGTTCTCTGGACCAAAGAGGAAAAGAACCATCCGGACTGTTGTTTACGATTTACACAACGTGCCAATTTCACTGGTTTTGGGTTTTGTCGTTTAACCCTTAAGGTCAGTGCAGCTTTTTTTACACACGCTTTTTGAGTTTTTGAGTAATCTGAAGTTCTCTAAAGTTGTACACACTTTTCAATCTTAGATCAGCGAGTGGTTTGCCTTTCACTTATTTCAAAAGGAGTAGTGTTAAAATTGTGCTTATAAAAATGTGGTACTATTGTGTGTGTGTGTTCATGTGCGTGTTTAACAGTTAACAGTTTATAAAGATAACTGTGCTGTCCAGTTGTTATATCTTGTTTTCTTACACTTCCTAGTCTCATTTGCAAGTATTGTATGGTAGACTTTGCATGCAGTTGCAATCCCAAGGCGTTAGGCGGCAGCAGTGTGTAGTAGTGTACAGTGTGTTGCCGTAGCCAGAAAGTAGTCTTTGCCATTAAGTTAAACGGGCCAGTTTTGTGTTTTGTTGAGCCCTACCAAATGTTTATACTGTAAGTATTGTACACAATCCAAAACCAGTGAAGTTGGCATGTTGTGTAAATCGTAAATAAAATCAGAATACAATGATTTGCAAATCCTTTTCAACCTGAATATATATATGTATGTATGTATGTATGTATGTATGTATATGTATGTACAATAGGGCTGCAACAACTAATCGATTAAATCGATTATAAAAATAGTTGGCGATTAATTTAGTCATCGATTCGTTGGATCTATGCGATGCGCATGCGCAGAGGCAATTTATTAATTTTTTTTCATTTTAATTTATTTTTTATCTTTTATTATTATGAACCTTTATTTATAAACTGCAACATGTACAAACAGCTGAGAAACAATAATCAAAATAAGTATGGTGCCAGTATGCTGTTTTTTTCCAGTAAAATACTGGAAAAGATAGAAATGTAGTTTGTCTCTTTTATCCGACTATTAATCGATTAATCGAAGTAATAATCGATAGATTAATCGATTATCAAATTAATCGTTAGTTGCAGCCCTAATGTGTGTGTGTATATATATATATATATATATATATATATATATATATATATATATATATATATATATATATATATATATATATATATACACATATATACATATATATATATATATATATATATATATATATATATATATATATATATATATATATATATATATACATATATATATATATATATATATATATATATATATATATATATATATATATATATATATATATATATATATATATATATATATATATATATACTGATAGCGATGATGTCATGTTATCGAGGGAAAATGCATTTTTAGACAATATGATTTGCCTGAGCGGCTAGGAGACCCCGAGAGTAACAAGCTGTAGAAAATGGATTAGAAAGGACAGATTTTAAAAATATATATATAATTAAATAAATAAATAAAAAATAATAAAATAAATAAATACAAAAATAAATTAAAAAAAAAAAAAAATATATATATATATATATATATATATATATATATATATATATATATATATATAATTTAAAAAAAAATTATTAAAAAAAAAAAAATATATATATATATATACATATATATATATATATATATATATATATATATATATATATATATATATATATATTTTTGTTTTTTTAAATAATTTTTTTTAAAAATATATATATATATATATATATATATATATATATATATATATATATATATATATGTATATATGTATATATATATTTATTTTATTTTATTTAAAAAAAAAAAAACTTTTTTTTTTTTTTTTTTTAAACTTAGGACTTCCCGGGGCCGGATTTTGGACGCTGGGGCCGTAGTTTGGGGACCCCCATGGGTTAAACTATCCAGTTTCTATTTGAATTACTTCCTATTGGAAAACGTTCTAAACACAAACAATTTTGTATGAGTATTTTGTTGCAAATCCTACAAAGATAACATTAAAAGCCTAGTTAAATTTGAATAAAATAAAGAAACATTAGATTTTTCTCTAATTAAAGCATCTGGACTTCAGCGTTTGTTGGCAGCTCTTTCAAGCCTGCACTTCAGTCGCCATGTTGGCTGCACGGTTGTGTACATACATACATACATACATAAAACACAAAAAGCTGCTCAGCTGTTCCATCAATGCAGCGAAATTGCTTCTTGGCAAAACTGGCGGTGCCATCTTAACGACATATGTGACGTCTTTTCATTTGCATGTCCATGTTTGTTACTCTAGACAGAGGGCAACAAAAAAAAGGGAGGTGGACTTCAGATTGCTTAAATCTTTTGTGATGGAGGGTGCTCGGGGAGCCTGTTTGATTTCATTAAGGGGAAATATTAGATGGAAGTCCCGATCTCAGAGGACACTTAGCGGCGCCTCGGGCAAATTGACGTAATGCCGCTTTATTTGCAGGAGCAAAGAGGCTGTTTTATAAACAAAAGCGTTTATGCATGCAGGAGGAAATAAGTGGGAGATGGCATTACAGGACATCTCATTGACGTCCTCCATTGTGACACATTCCATCAGGGGGGCCTTCGGTTATGTGATGACACCATATTGTTTATGATGATTGTTTCACTCTCAGCTATTTTATTTACATCCGACAAATAAATTCCAAGATAACAAGCGCCTCACTTTGACAATTCAGATGGAAAATGTTAAAGACGCTGTCATATTTGTCCGTGTATTTGGAAGCCATAAAATGACTACTCCGCTATTTTTTATTTATTTTGGAGTTAGTTGAATTGTTCGGACAAAAGAGTTCTCATAGAAAAGCAACAAAGATGTTTGTCCATTTGAATTGTACAAAACCCAAAACTAGTGAAGTTGGCACATTGTGCAAATGGTAAATAAAAACAGAATACAATGATTTGCAAATCCTTTTCAACTTATATTCAATTGAATAGACTGCAAAGACTAGATATCATTAACTTAGAATTTAATGGCAGCAACACATTGCAAAAAAGTTGGCACAGGGGCATTTTTACCACTGTGTTACATGGCCTTTCCTTTTAACAACACTCAGTAAACGTTTAGGAACTGAAGAGACCAATTTTTGAAGCTTTTCAGGTGGAATTCTTTCCCATTCTTGCTTGATGTACAGCTTAAGTTGTTCAACAGTCCGGCGGTCTCCGTTGTGGTATTTGACACTTCATAAAGCGCCACACATTTTCAATGGGAGACAGGTCTGGACTACAGGCAGGCCAGTCTAGTACCCGCACTCTTTTACTATGAAGCCACGCTGTTGTAACACGTGGCTTGGCATTGTCTTGCTGAAATAAGCAGGGGCGTCCATGGTAACGTTGCTTGGATGGCAACATATGTTTCTCCAAAACCTGTATGTACCTTTCAGCATTAATGGTGCCTTCACAGATGTGTAAGTTACCCATGCCTTGTGCACTAATACACCCCCATACCATCACACATGCTGGCTTTTCAACTTTGCGCCTAGAACAATCCGGATGGTTCTTTTCCTTTTTGTTCCAAAGAACACGACGTCCACAATTTCCAAAAACAATTTGAAATGTGAACTCGTCAGACCACAGAACACTTTTACACTTTGCATCAGTCTATCTTAGATGAGCTCGGGCCCAGCGAAGCCTGCGGCGTTTCTGGGTGTTGTTGATAAATGGCTTTTGCTTTGCATTGTAGAATTTTTATTTGCACTTACAGATGTAGCGACAAACTGTAGTGCAGTGATTTCTCCAGATTCTCTGAACCTTTCGATGATATTACGGACCATAGATGGTGAAATCCCTAAATTCCTTGCAACCACCCGAACACCTCCCTAGGGAGGTGTTTAGGGCACGTCCGATCGGTAGGAGGCCACGGGGAAGACCCAGGACACGTTGGGAAGACTATGTCTCCCGGCTGGCATGGGAATGCCTCGGGATCCCCCAGGAGGAACTGGACGAAGTGGCTGGGGAGAGGGAAGTCTGGGCTTCCCTGCTTAGGCTGCGGAAGAAGATGGATGGATGGATGGATGGATGGAGATTTTTGGATAGGATAGGATAGGTCTTTATTGTCATTCCACAAGTACAACAAAACTTTGTTTTCAGCACAAACCCGTTCAAGATTGGACAAACAAACAGTGTACAGGGTTACAGAACAGGAACGCTGATGGGTCGCCACAAGGCGCCCCGTAAAATATGGAAAAAAGGTCAACACTGGGGAAGGATGAGTAAAAAAATACAATCTAGACTGGGCTCCAAAGGGGGCCCAGTCTGGAGTGGGAAAAAACCTCCATAGCAAAGCACATATACATATTACAACGTACATCTCGAGATATCTAGCAACAGAGGGAAGGGAGTGCGAGGTCATGATGGTAGGCCGCAGCTCTCAGGCGCTGACCATCCATTCATCACCCTTATGGGATTTGCGTCGAGGGCGTTGGGTTGAGGGGGTGGGGTGTGTATGTGTGGCGTGTATTTTTGTGGTTGCATGTGTGTGTGTAAGCCCGCAGTGTGTCTCTGTTCCGCGGCCTTGATGTTTGTGCAGTCGCTAGTCCAAAGTCAACAACAACAGGTGTGTGTCCATGAGAGACAAGAAGGGAGTTTGTTATGTCTTCGCCGCACCGTCCTTCGGGAGAGTCTCGACGCCAGGGAAAAATCCAAGTTAGAATGTTCTGTATGCGAGTGAAAATAAAATTTGCTTTTCACTCTAAATTGTCTATGACTGGTCCTCAAAATAGGACAACGAAACTTTGTTTTCAGCACAAACCCGTTCAAGATTAGACAAACAAACAGTGTACAGAGTTACAGAACAGGAACGCTGATGGGTCGCCACAAGCCGCCCCGTAAAAGATGGGAAAAAGGTAAACGCTAGGGAAGGTTCGGTTAAAAAAAAATACAATCTAGACTAGGCTCCTAAGGGGGCCCAGTCTGGAGTGGGAAAAAACCTCCATAGCAAAGCACATACCGTATTTTTCGGACTATAAGTCACAGTTTTTTTCATGGTTTGGCCGGGCGTGCGACTTATACTCGGGATCGACTTACACTACCGTTCAAAAGTTTGGGGTCACATTGAAATGTCCTTATTTTCAATGAAGATAACTTTAAACTAGTCTTAACTTGAAAGAAATACACTCTATACATTGCTAATGTGGTAAATGACTATTCTAGCTGCAAATGTCTGGTTTTTGGTGCAATATCTACATAGGTGTATAGAGGCCCATTTCCAGCAACTATCACTCCAGTGTTCTAATGGTACAATGTGTTTGCTCATTGGCTCAGAAGGCTAATTGGTGATTAGAAAACCCTTGTGCAATCATGTTCACACATCTGAAAACAGTTTAGCTCGTTACAGAAGCTACAAAACTGACCTTCCTTTGAGCAGATTGAGTTTCTGGAGCATCACATTTGTGGGGTCAATTAAACGCTCAAAATGGCCAGAAAAAGAGAACTTTTATCTGAAACTCGACAGTCTATTCTTGTTCTTAGAAATGAAGGCTATTCCACAAAATTGTTTGGGTGACCCCAAACTTTTGAACGGTAGTGTATGTGTGAAATTATGAACACATTACCATAAAATATCAAATAATATTATTTAGCTCATTCACGTAAGAGACTGGACGTATAAGATTTCATGGGATTTAGCGATTAGGAGTGACAGATTGTTTGGTAAACGTATAGCATGTTCTATATGTTATAGTTATTTGAATGACTCTTACCATAATATGTTACGTTAACATACCAGGCACGTTCTCAGTTGGTTATTTATGCCTCATATAACGTACACTTATTCAGCCTGTTGTTCACTATTCTTTATTTATTTTAAATTGCCCTTCAAATGTCTATTCTTGGTGTTGGGTTTTATCAAATACATTTCCCCCAAAAAATGCGACTTATACTCCAGTGCGACTTATATATGTCATTTTCCTTCTTTATTATGCATTTTCGGCCGTGCCACTTATACTCCGGAGGGACTTATACTCCGAAAAATACGGTATACATATTACAACATACATCTCGAGATATCTAGCAACAGAGGGGAGGGTGTGCGGGGTCATGGTGGCAGGCCGCAGCTCTCAGGCGCTGCCCATCCTTCCATCACCCATATGGAGATTTTTTTTCCCTGAAAATATTTGCCATGCAAAATGCCCTTTTTTGACGACAATATTTTCCTAGCGCGATTACAGATCACATTCTCCCGCGGCGGCCGGTTTTTGTTTTCACGCCGCGTTCCGCTCCGGAGGTCCGTCAGGGTCTTCTTTATTCACCCGCGGCCGACAATCACACCTTATTGAGAACGGGGAAGTGACGGCTAATTGATTTTACACTGATACTGTTGGGGAGACAATGAATGTGCCATCAATTCAATCCGCTATTTAATGGCTCCAATTTGCTCTGTAAACGCCGGCTAAACTAATTTGGCCCGAGCGCGGCAATCTGAAAAGCCATCATGGCTCTAATCTCCCGCTATATATTCATACGGAACGGGGAATTTAGCCCATTCCGAGGTGTGGAGATGATCTGTTAGCGCGGTGTAAATGTTTAGAACGCGGCAATCGAGTTCATTTATAAGGGTATGAAAAGTTTTATTGGCAGGGTCAGCCGAGTGGAACTGTCGGATAATAGGCAGTTACCCAGAAGTGTTTGAAGGCTATGGAGCATAGAGATGTAGGGAATAAAATGCCGGGACATGCCGTAATCGGAAGCTAAACTGAAATTCCTTGGACGGCACGGCTGTTAGATTCCCACTGATAGAAGGTTCAACCATCTATTTATTTTGGCTGCGTGCGGCCTCTTCAATTTGGGCCAAAAGTGGGGGAGCAGTGAGCCGCATATGCCAATGTGATGTGATGGTGATGTGGATGCAATGAGCTTCTTCTTTTCTCCCCGACCCAATCATGGCGGGATATGGCTTCGACTCGGCCAAGAGGACAGGATGTTAATATGGCCATTCTCTCCGTATACACAGTCATCTCTCAAAGATGAGCTCATTTAATTCGCCGTAACCTCAATACTTCCTTCTCTGGCTGTCATCGCCTCTTTTACTTCAATTCCCTGGTGGCCTCTGGTAGACACACAAACATCATCCCCCTCCTTCGCTCTCCAAGGCCTTTGTTACCGCTGTGTTGTTTATGTATAAAATACATGCACTGGAGGTCAACAGCATCATATACCGTATTTTTCGGAGTATAAGTCGCACCGGCCGAAAATGCATAATAAAGAAGGAAAACAACATATATAAGTCGCACTGGAGTATAAGTCTCATTTTTTGGGGAAATTCATTTGATAAAATCCAACACCAAGAATAGACATTTGAAAGGCAATTTAAAATAAATAAAGAATAGTGAACAACAGGCTGAATAAGTGTACGTTATATGAGGTATAAATAACCAACTGAGAACGTGCCTGGTATGTTAACGTAACATATTATGGTAGGAGTCATTCAAATAACTATAACATATAGAACATGCTATACGTTTACCAAACAATCTGTCACTCCTAATCGCTAAATCCCATAAAATCTTATACGTCTAGTCTCTTACGTGAATGAGCTAAATAATATTATTTGATATTTTACGCTAATGTGTTAATCATTTCACACATAAGTCGCTCCTGAGTATAAGTCGCACCCGCGGCCAAACTATGAAAAAAACTGTGACTTATAGTCCGAAAAGTACGGTATATTAAGTATATATATGTATATGTATATATGTTATATATATATATATATATATATATATATATATATATATATATATATATATATATATAAAACACACATATTTATTAGGGATGTCCGATAATGGCTTTTTGCCGATATCCGATATGCCGATATTGTCCAACTCTTTAATTACCGATACCGATATCAACCGATATATACAGTCGTGGAATTAACACATTATTATGCCTAATTTGGACAACCAGGTATGGTGAACATAAAGTTCTTTTTAAAAAAATGAATCAAATAAAATAAGATAAATAAATTAAAAACATTTTCTTGAATAAAAAAGAAAGTAAAACAATATAAAAACAGTTACATAGAAACTAGTAATTAATGAAAATTTGTAAAATTAACTGTTAAAGGTTAGTATTATTAGTGGACCAGCAGCACGCACAATCATGTGTGCTTACGGACTGTATCCCTTGCAGACTGTATTGATATATATTGATATATAATGTAGGAACCAGAATATTAATAACAGAAAGAAACAACCCTTTTGTGTGAATGAGTGTAAATGGGAGAGGGAGGTTTTTTGGGTTGGTGCACTAATTGTAAGTGTATCTTGTGTTTTTTATGTGGATTTAATAAAAAAAATAAAAAATAAAAACGATACTGATAATAAAAAAACCGATACCGATAATTTCCGATATTACATTTTAACGCATTTATCGGCAGACCGATATTATCGGACATCTCTAATATTTATGTATATATATGTATGTGTGTATATATATATATATATGTATATATACAGTATGTATGTATGTATATGTATATATATATATATATATATATATATATATATATATATATATATATATATATATATATATATATATATATAGTTATATGTATATATACATACTGTATATATACATATAACTATATATATATATATATACATATATACACACATACACATATATATATAAATATATACATACACATATATATACATATATACATACACACACATATATATATATATATATATATATATATATATATATTTATGTATGTATGTATGTATGTATGTATGTATGTATATATATATATATACATATATATATACATATATATATATATATATACATATATATATATATATATATATATATATATATATATATATATATATATATATTTTTTTTTTTATATTTATGTGTGTATGTATGTATATATGTATATTTATGTGTGTATGTATGTATATATGTGTGTATGTAACTTGTCCCTTGGCAAGTTTCACTACAATAAGGCGCTTTTGGTAGCCATCCACAAGCTTCTGGCAAACTTCTGGATTAATTTTTGACCACTCCTCTTGACAAAATTGGTGTGCTTCAGCTAAATTTGTTGGTTTTCTGACATGGACTTGTTTTTTCAGCATTGTCCACACGTTTAAGTCAGGACTTTGGGAAGACCATTTTAAAACCTTAATTCTAGCCTGATTCAGCCATTCCTTTACCACTTTTGACGTGTGTTTGGGGTCATTGTCCTGTTGGAACACCCAACTGCGCCCAAGACCCAACCTCCGGTCTGATGATTTTAGCTCGTCCTGAAGAATTTGGAGGTAATCCTCCTTTTTTCATTGTCCCAATTACTCTCTGTAAAGCACCAGTTCCACTGGCAGCAAAACAGGCCCAGAGCATAATACTACCACCACCATGCTTGATGGTAGGCATGTTGTTCCTGGGATTAAAGGTCTCACCTTTTCTCCTCCAAACATATTGCTGGGTATTGTGGCCAAACAGCTCCATTTTGTTTCATCTGACATCACATGGACAAAAATAAGACCTTCTGGAGGAAAGTTCTTTGGTCAGATGAAACTAAAATTGAGCTGTTTGGCCACAATACCCAGCAATATGTTTGGAGGAGAAAAGGTGAGGCCTCTATAGGGAAATTTGCTGAAGAAAAAGGAATTAATAAAAAAATATACACAGTTTTACAGATCATCTTCAAGCCGCTTTCTGACAGTCGCTTCAGGATGCGCCGTTTTGTGGGCGGGTCTTATTTACGTGGCTCACCTTCGGCAGCGTCTTCTCCCCGTCATCTTTGTTGTAGCGGTGTAGCGTGCAAGGACGGGAGTGGAAGAAGTGTCAAAAGATGGAGCTAACTGTTTTAATGACATTCAGACTTTACTTCAATCAATAACGGAGCAGCATCTCCTCATCCGTGGCTCACTAGTGCAACAACGAGGCCGGAAATGTGTCCCGTGAAAAACCGTCCGACCGGAAGTCTCTAATAACTAAAGTTCCTTGGGTGAATTATGTAAACTCACTACACCGGTATGTTTTAGTGCTTTCATGGCGAGTTTACTGACAGATATAAGTAAGAACTTTACACTACTTTATATTAGAAATGGCAACAGCGGAGGATGAATGTCCCGTAACAAGAAGATAGAAAAAAAGAAGAAATCGACTACGGCATTGGCACGGACTACAAAAGCGGACACGCACACATTTTCAGGACTTATACAGATCCCAAATACAGATCAGCAGGTACCAGAAGGTAAGAAAAGTTGCTTTTGCATAATATTGCGAAACAAAACGCAAGTGTAACAACGCCGGAAATGTGTCCCGTGAAAAAACGTCCGACCGGAACTCTCTAATAACTAAAGTTGCTTGAATTATGTAAACTCACTACACCAGTAGTTTTTAGCGCTTCCATAGTGAGATATCAGTTAGAACTTTACGCTACTTTATATTAGAAATGGCAACAGCGGAGGATAAATGTCCCATAACAAGAAGATAGAGAAAAAGAAGAAGCTTATCGACTAAGGTGTCGGCACGGACTACAAAGGCGGACACGCACAATTTTTCAGGACTTATGCAGATCCCAAATACAGATCAGCAGGTACCAGAAGGTAAGAAAAGTTACTTTTTCATAATATTGTGAAACAAAACGCCGGAAATATGTCCTGTGAAAAACCGTCCAACCGGAAATCTCTAATAACTAAAGTTCCTTGGGTGAATTATGTAAACTCACTACACCAGTAGTTTTTAGCGCTTCCATAGTGAGATATAAGTTACAACTTTACGCTACTTTATATTAGAAATGGCAACAGCGGAGGATGAATGTCCCATAACAAGAAGGTTGAGGCAAAAAAAGAAGCTTACAGACTACAATGGCGGACGTGCGTAAATTCTCAGGACTTATGCAGATCCCAAATACAGATCAGCAGGTACCAGAAGGTAAGAAAAGTTACTTTTTCATAATATTGTGAAACAAAACGCCGGAAATATGTCCTGTGAAAAACCGTCCAACCGGAAATCTCTAATAACTAAAGTTCCTTGGGTGAATTATGTAAACTCACTACACCAGTAGATTTTAGCGCTTCCATAGTGAGATATAAGTTAGAACTCTACGCTACTTTATATTAGAAATGGCAACAGCGGAGGATGAATGTCCCATAACAAGAAGGTTGAGGCAAAAAAAGAAGCTTACAGACTACAATGGCGGACGTGCGTAAATTCTCAGGACTTATGCAGATCCCAAATACAGATCAGCAGGTACCAGAAGGTAAGAAAAGTTGGTTTTGCATAATATTGCGAAACAAAACTCAAGTGTAACAACGCCGGAAATGTGTCCCGTAAAAAAACATCCGACCGGAACTCTCTAATAACTAAAGTTGCTTGAATTATGTAAACTCACTACACCAGTAGTTTTTAGCGCTTCCATAGTGAGATATAAGTTAGAACTTTACACTACTTTATATTAGAAATGGCAACAGCGGAGGATGAATGTCCCATAACAAGAAGATAGAGGGAAAAAAAGAAGCTTACAGACTACAATGGCGGACGTGCGTAAATTCTCAGGACTTATGCAGATCCCAAATACAGATCAGCAGGTACCAGAAGGTAAGAAAAGTTGGTTTTGTATAATATTGCGAAACAAAACGCCAGATAATGTCTGCTAATAGGTGCCATTTTCCGGTCTCTATACACACACCATAGTAGTACTTTTACAATACTGTTGCTTGAATTTTACCGCTAAAAACAGTGGTATTATTTCTCCATTCCATTTATTCAATTTGTTTATATGCTGTAAAAAACCCACTGCTTTTATTGTAAAATTCCGTTGACTGAGCTGCCAGTTTTTAGACTTAGACTTCCTTTATTGTCATTCAAATTTGAACTTCACAGTACAGATAAGAACGAAATTTCGTTGCATTAGCTCGTTGTAGTGCAGGATAAAATAGCAATAAGGTGCAGATATAAATAAATAGATTTACTGTACAGATAAATATATTGCACTTTTGCATATGCATCCACGTTTATGGATGTATGTTATATTGTCTTTATATTCCAGCGAGTTATAAAGACAATATAACATACACCCTTAAACGTGGATGCATATGTAATGTTTTATTTTTTTATTTTTTTGATTGACATCCAGCATCAGACATTCCTATCCATTACATCATATTCACATACATCATATATCTGTTGTCTGCCCTAAATGTCAAAATACTTTTTGTTTATATCCCAACCATACCACCCACCCCCCAAAAAAAAGAAACAACAAAAAAAACAAAGTAGTATCTACAAATACATCAATAAACACAAAAAGAAATAATAATACATTAATAATAATAATAATAATCAGAAATAAAATCAAATAAATATAACCAGATATATATATATATATATATATATATATATATATATATATATATATATATATATATATATATATATATATATATATTAGAGATGTCCGATAATATCGGTCTGCCGATATTATCGGCCGATAAATGCGTTAAAATGTAATATCGGAAATTATCGGTATCGTTTTTTTTTATTATCAGTATGGTTTTTATTTTTTTATTTTTTATTTTTTTATTTTTTATTAAATCCACATAAAAAACACAAGATACACTTACAATTAGTGCACCAACCCAAAAAACCTCCCTCCCCCATTTACACTCATTCACACTCATTCACACAAAAGGGTTGTTTCTTTCTGTTATTAATATTCTGGTTCCTACATTATATATCAATATATATCAATACAGTCTGCAAGGGATACAGTCCGTAAGCACACATGATTGTGCGTGCTGCTGGTCCACTAATAATACTAACCTTTAACAGTTAATTTTACAAATTTTCATTAATTACTAGTTTCTATGTAACTGTTTTTATATTGTTTTACTTTCTTTTTTATTCAAGAAAATGTTTTTAACTTATTTATCTTATTTTATTTTATTCATTTTTAAAAAAAAGTACCTTATCTTCACCATACCTGGTTGTCCAAATTAGGCATAATAATGTGTTAATTCCACGACTGTATATATCGGTTGATATCGGTATCGGTTGATATCGGTATCGGTAATTAAAGAGTTGGACAATATCGGCATATCGGATATCGGCAAAAAGCCATTATCGGACATCCCTAATATATATATATATATTTTTTTAAAGTAAAATGTAAATATTTGTTTGCAGCTTATGAAATTTTTTTTTTAATGTGTGTATATATATATATATATATATATATATATATATATATATATATATATATATATATATATATATATATATTACTCATTGTTAAAAGCGGCCCTCTGAGGGCAACCATAACTGCCATGTGGCCCTCAATGAAAACCAGTTTGACACTCCTGTTCTAATGGTAATATTTTTGTGTTTCTGGAATGGATTTGCATATTTTTTTGTGTGTGTGGGGGGGAAAGCTTTAGATTTTGACAATTTGGTCTTCATCAAAAACCTAGGTACCACTGTATTTTCATAGAAATTGCTTAAGTTAGACCTGGAGAGAAAAACAATGCTGCTAAAGAACTCTGTGGTCCCTGTGCAGAGATTCCATTTCTGCTGCTGTTTGTTTACACACCACACTTTAAGGGGTCATTTGTGCAGTAATGGAACTAAATGGCTGCAATCAGAGGCGTTAAATAGTGCAAAGATAACCCTCGTCTTGCACTCGGAGGACATGTTGACGTCTCGGGTGCAGCTGGAGTTTGCGGAAGAGAATATCGCACGCTGGGAGTTGAGTGTGTGTGTGTGTGTATTCCTAGCGGGGATGGTAACCCTGCACGTCCCCACCGGAGAGTACCGATGTAAATGTGTTGAGTATATCGTTACCATAGCGACACCACTTCATCCTATAGCTTATTGAGTCCCTATGAAATATTGATGAAGACGAACGGTGTCTCTTCCTTCCACTACATTCAAAAACGATCATTTTTTTGTTTTTTCCAAAAGGAACATTTGAAAACAAGCACTGTACTTACAAAGTTATTTAAGTTGAATGTGTAATCCAGTACAACATCTGTGCGGGGGGGAGGCTTACGGTAATTTTCGCCGCCGCCGCCGCCACCAAATCACTTCTTTATTCATAAATTAAAATTGGAATTTAATAGGCTCTTCTTTCTTTTCCGGGGACTTGATTAAAATATCCATTATGAGATCAGCTCTTTAGTTTCTGTTGTGGATTACTTTTATCTTGCCCGTCCTAAATTATGGAACTCTGCTCTCGGAGGTAATTGCCTAAAATATATTCATTGTTTCAGCCTTTTCACTCACACAGCGGCAAAAATTCCTCCCACAGCCTTTAATTTTTTTTATTTTTTTTCAACTTGAGACATTTTTTCACCGCGTTCTCATCATTTTCACTTATTATCTACCATTTAAGTTTGTTTTTGTTCCCCCCCTAATTTGCTCACAGGAGCTCTTGGCTGACATTAGTTGAACATTATTGCCAGCAGGCAGTGTGCTTTGGCTGAGTTTGTTGACGAGATGGCTTGATTGTGTGGGTTTTAAGCAGGTAAAATGGATTTAATTGCTTACAAACAAGCATCCTTGGCTGTGGGGGCCGGGCTTCTTTTCAGGGGGGGGGTTAAACAGAGCAGCCAAGATAAGACTAATCATCATGAAAATGAAATAGAACAAGCATTATCTCAATGGCTTGTGGTCAAAAGTTGTTGGTAGACATGCTAGTATGTACAAACCCCGTTTCCATATGAGTTGGGAAATTGTGTTAGATGTAAATATAAACGGAATACAATGATTTGCAAATCCTTTTCAACCCATATTCAATTGAATGCACTACAAAGACAAGATATTTGATGTTCAAACTCATAAACTTTTTTTTTTTTTTTGCAAATAATAATTAACTTAGAATTTCATGGCTGCAACACAGGCCAAAGTAGTTGGGAAAGGGCATGTTCACCACTGTGTTACATGGCCTTTCCTTTTAACAACACTCAGTAAACGTTTGGGAACTGAGGAGACACATTTTTGAAGCTTTTTCTAGTGGAATTCTTTCCCATTCTTGCTTGATGTACAGCTTAAGTTGTTCAACAGTTGTCGTATTTTAGGCTTCATATTGCGCCACACATTTTCAATGTTCAAAAGTTCCTGTGGTGGAAAAGAGCCTAATGGTGTGGCAGTTTTGGCTGCAATTGTAGTGGATTGTCCGAAGCTTAAACAGCAACAAAAGTGAGTTTAGTACAAAAAGTTTATTTACCCTTAGTCAAAAGTGCAAGTCGGATTGAGCTGTCCCTGCAGGCAAACAAAACGTCCTCCGGAGGACACACGAATCAAGCAATCTCTCTAGAGTCCTGGCCTCCTGGCCATTTTATCTGTTTCTTCGTGCGTCAATCTGTTTTCCTCGTGCGTCACGGTTTTGTGGTTTTCGACCTGTCTGTTCCATAACAACCTCCAATCCCTTAGTCATACTTAGACAATCAAACATTATGTAGACAGGTTGGTACGACTTCATATTCAACTTTGTCCTACATCTGGTCTATTCAATGGTATAGAATAGAAGAGAAATGAAAATGAGCAGACATTCTTAATAGACACGAAATATAGTTCAAAGGTCAGAAATTCTACTACATACCCCTCTTCCAGGGTTCCAGAACCCTGGACCATACCGATTTCTGACGTAGGCCACTAACTTAAAATCTCTACCACAGATAGAGGCAAAAACCTCAGCCTGCAGTAAAACCATCTCACAGAACACAATTAGTGGCCTACGTCAGAAATCGGTATGGTCCAGGGTTCTAGAACCCTGGAAGAGGGCCGCTTTTAACAGCAAATAATGTATGAATATGCCTCTGGATTTCATTATTAATTATATAAATTGTTTTAAGTAGACTTTCCATTTTACAGTAAAAATCGATGTTTATCACATTCGAATCCCAATTTTTAAAAATTATTTTCAAACACCGAATTATTTAATTTTTTTATTTATTCATCAAAAAAAAAAAAATTCGATGTTTGAAAAAAAAAAAAAAAATTGGGATTCGAATATGTTAAAAAACATTTTTTAGCACCCATAATTATTGCTGAGTTTTGATTGACGTGCTAAGAGAGGTATTAATATTGCTTTGTTCCGGGAAAAAGTTGCAAAGAAATATGTTAATATTAACAGATAGAATTGCGCGATGTATACGATATACACTCAAAGTTCTACAAAACCCAAAACCAGTGAAGTTGGCACGTTGTGTAAAGGGTAAATAAAAACAGAATACAATGATTTGCAAATCCTTTTCAACTTATGTTCAATTGAATAGACTGCAAAGACAAGATATTTAATGTTCCAACAGAGAGACACATTTTTTTTTTGCAAATAATCATTAACTTTCAATTAAATGGCAGCAACAAATTGCAAAAAAGTTGTCACAGGGGCATGTTCACCACTGTGTTACATGGCCTTTCCTTTTAACAACACTCAGTAAACGTTTGGGAACTGAAGAGACACATTTTTGAAGCTTTTCAGGTGGAATTCTTTCCCATTCTTGCTTGATGTACAGCTTAAGTTGTTCAACAGTCCGGGGGTCTCCGTTGTGGTATTTTAGGCTTCATAATGCGCCACACATTTTCAATGGGAGACAGGTCTGGACTACAGGCAGGCCAGTCTAGTACCCGCACTCTTCTACTATGAAGCCACGCTGTTGTAACATGTGGCTTGCTGAAATAAGCAGGGGCGTCCATGGTAACGTTGCTTGGATGGCAACATATGTTGCTCCAAAACCTGTCTGTACCTTTCAGCATTAATGGTGCCTTCACAGATGTGTAAGTTACCCATGTCTTGGGCACTAATACACCCCCATACCATCACAGATGCTGGCTTTTCAACTTTGCGCCTAGAACAATCCAGATGGTTCTTTTCCTCTTTGTTTCCAAAAACAATTTGAAATGTGGACTCGTCAGACCACAGAACACTTTTCCACTTTGCATCAGTCCATCTTAGATGAGCTCGGGCCCAGCGAAGCCGGCGGCGTTTCTGGGTGTTGTTGATAAATGACTTTGGCTTTGCATAGTCGAGTTTTAACTTGCACTTACAGATTAGCGACCAACTGTAGTTACTGACAGTGATTTTCTGAAGTTTTCCTGAGCCCATGTGGTGATATCCTTTACACACTGATGTCGGTTTTTGATGCAGTACCGCTTGAGGGATCGAAGGTCGCAGGCATTCAATGTTGGTTTTCAGTCTTGCTGCTTACATGCAGTGATTTCTTCTGATTTTCTTCTGATGATATTACGAATGCAGCACACCCGTGATAGAAATACAAAAATAAATAAGAATTAAAACAAGTCACCACGTATATTCCAATGGCGGTCGTGTGTTTGAAAGAGAAGTTTTAGGAACTTCCCCAACTGTGTTCAACCAATCAGCGTTCGACAGCACAGCCCGACCCCGAAAATTTGTCCTGGTCATTTGAAAAAGTCCCACCTAACTAGGAGGAACTCCGAAAGGTTCCTGAAGAACTACATCTATAGTTTTTAGTGGAAACACAGGGGTAAGTTCCTGTGGTGGAAAAGGGCCTAATGGTGTGACTGTACATACAGTTATACAGCAGGGATGTCAAAGTGGTTTTCATTGAGGGCCACATGGCAGTTATGGCTGCAATCAAAAGGGCCGCTTGTAACAGCAAATAATGTATGAATATGCTTCTGGATTTCATTATTAATTATATAAATTGTTTTAAGTAGACTGTCGATTTTACAGTAAAAACTTTACATTTACAAAATTTTACTGTAAAATATTGTCATGATCTGTGGTCCGAATCATGTTTTTGTTATGTTCTGTTAGTTTTAGACTCCACTAGTTCCTGTTTTTGTTCACCCTTGTTTGTTTTAGTTACCCATGGCGACTTAGTAGTTTCACCTGCCTCTGGTGTTCGGGACACGCACATGCTCTAATCAAGAGACCATTATTTAAGCCTGTCTTTGCCAGTCAGCCGTTGCGACAAATATAGTGTTTTTATTTTATTTTTTACAACATTTTACGGTAAATGGCAAAACAGTACCACTGTTTTTTGGGAGGGTTTTTACGGAAAAAGCTGACAGCTTAGTTGCCAGAATTGTTGTGTTAAAATTGACATTGTTTTTTACAACATTATATTGTTAATGGAAAAAACAGTACAAGTTCCTTTTTTATTCTGGCAACTTAGCTACCATTTTTTTTTACCGTAAAAACAAAGGTACCGTTTTTTCATTTACAGTAATACACCGTTTAAAACAACAACCGTAGATTTTACAGTCAAAAACTGGCAGCTCAATTTTAAAGCAAAAAACAGTAGTAGTTTTTTTTCAATTTACAGTAATATGCTGTAAAGAACAACTTCAAATTTGTTGTAATTTTTATGAATTTGATGGGTAGTTTGCTGTAAAGTTAAGTATTTTTATTTAGACAAAAACATGTTTGGAAAGTATGAAAGTATGCTATAATATTGCAATATTGCTTTTAAAATTAAATAATTTAAATTTAAAATAAATAATAATATTTATTATTTATGTAATAATAAATAAATTAA
This sequence comes from Entelurus aequoreus, assembly GCF_033978785.1. Lineage (NCBI taxonomy): Eukaryota > Metazoa > Chordata > Actinopteri > Syngnathiformes > Syngnathidae > Entelurus > Entelurus aequoreus. The sequence goes on from NC_084736.1 coordinate 263,228, forward strand.
ATAAAATTAAAATTGCTCTTTTATCCTGCACGACAACGAGCTAATGCTACACAATTCCGTTCTTATCTGTACTGTAAAGTTCAAATTTGAATGACAATAAAGGAAGTCTAAGTCTAATATTAGATACTATTAAAGTTTAAAAGGTATGCAATTTCAAGCAGTACATATATTTTTTTCTGTTAAAATGAAAAAAATCTATTACATTTAGTGAGAAAATATGAAGTACTTTATTGATCATCATTTCCAGGTGATTGTGGGCCAGATTAAATGATGTTGCGGGTCAGATCTGGCCCCCAGGCCTTGAGTTTGACGCATGTCTTCTAAAGCTTAGTGATATATCAGATAGTAGGTGTTTTTTTTACCCTTCGTGTTCATATTTCACTATGTTTGTGGCATTTCGCTTGATTGTAAAATATGTCGATGGAGGGGGGTGTGGCATTCATATGTTGTCAATATTCAGTGTTTTATCCTTCATAGTTAATATTGTAAATCCCACATTCTTTATTTTCATGTACATTTTGGGTGTCTCATTCAGTAAAAAAATGTAAAATTCCATTCCGTTTTTTAAGCTGTTTTTAGACATTATTGTGAGGTTTTGTATTAATGTTCCTAAAAATCAGATATACAAATTTTTTTTCTCTCTAAATTTGGCCCCCGTAGTCAAAATAATTGCCTAGGCCTGGTGTAACGGAACTGTTCCATTTTCTGTCACTGGAAATCCGACAGATCCATTTCCGAGGTTGGGACTATTTAAGTTAAAGTTAAAGTACCAATGATAGTGATAGAGGGGGGTGTGACGTTTATATGTTGTCAATATTCAGTGTTTTATCCTCCATAGTTAATATTGTAAATCCCACATTCTTTATTTTCATGTACATTCTGGGTGTCTCATTCAGTAAAAAAAAAATTGAAATTCCATTCTGTTTTTTAAGCTGTTTTTAGACATTATTGTGAGGTTTTGTATTAATGTTCCTAAAAATCAGATATACACTTTTTTTTTTCTAAATTTGGCCCCCTGAGTCAAAATAATTGCCCAGGCCTGGTGTAACGGAACCATTCCATTTTCTTTCACTGGAAATCCGACAGATCCATTTCCGAGGTTGGGACTATTGAAGTTAAAGTTAAAGTACCAATGATAGTGATAGGGGGAGGAGGGGTCACGTTCATATGTTGTCAATATTCAGTGTTTTACCCTTCATAGTTAATATTGTAAATCCCACATTCTTTATTTTCATGTACATTCTGGGTGTCTCGTTCAGTAAAAAAATTTAAAATTCTATTCCGTTTTTTTTTTAGCTGTTTTTAGCATTCAATCAGACATTATTGTGAGGTTTTGTATTAATGTTCCTAAAAATAAGATCTACACATTTTTTTTCCTCTAAATTTGGACCCCCGAGTCAAAATAATTGCCCAGGCCTGCTGTAACGGAACTGTTCCATTTTCTTTCACTGGAAATCCGGGTCTTGAGTTTGACACCTGTGTTGTACAGCAGTGGTCCCCAACCACCGGTCGGCGTCCTGGTACCGGTCCGTGGATCGATTGGTACCGGGCCGCACAAGAATTAAAAAAAATAAAAATAACATTTTTTTTTATTTTTTTTTATTAAATCAACATAAAAAACACAAGATACACTTACAATTAGTGCACCAACCCCAAAAACCTCCCTACCCCATTTACACTCATTCACACAAAAGGGTTGTTTCTTTCTGTTATTAATATTCTGGTTCCTACATTATATATCAATATTAGGGCTGCAACAACTAATCGATTAAAATCGATTATTAAAATAGTTGCCGATTAATTTAGTCATCGATTCGTTGGATCTATGCTATGCGCATGCGCAGAGGGTTTTTTTTTTTTAATACATTTTTTTTTTTTTTTTTTTTTTTTTACTAAACCTTTATTTATAAACTGCAACATTTACAAACAGCTGAGAAACAATAATCAAAATAAGTATGGTGCCAGTATGCTGTTTTTTTTCCAATAAAATACTGGATAGGATAGAAATGTAGTTTGTCTCTTTTATCCGATCATTAATCGATTAATCGAAGTAATAATCGACAGATTAATCGATTATCAAATGAATCGTTAGTTGCCGCCCTAATCAATATATATCAATACAGTCTGCAGGGATACAGTCCGTAAGCACACATGATTGTATTTTTTTATGACAAAAAAATAAAATAATAATAAAATCCCCCCCCCCCCTCGGTCCGTGGGACAAATTTTCAAGCGTTGACCGATCCGCAGTTACAAAAAAGTTGGGGACCACTGTTATACAGTATTGCTTCACAGGGTTTTAAATAATTTTTTAGCCAGATGCTGACTCTTTTATTAGCCCTGGACACTCTCACTCAATGATAGAACACAAATGAAAGCTGGGAATTTCAATTTTTCTTTTTAAACCGAGCACACACGCTACGTAAGATAAGGCTTATGTTTGCCCTGCGGAAAAATCAATAAAATGATCCGAACTGTGCCGCGGTCACGGGTTAAGTCCTCCTTCTATAAATTCCATTTCAGTAAAAAAATAAAAATAAGAGAGAGCGAGAGAGATCTCCAACGCTGATTAGGGATTTTACTTTCTATTACAACCTCCTCTGTGCGCTTGGAAGCCCCAAAGATCTCCGGGTCGAGCTTAAGTACACAAACCTCATTTTCACATTTATTTCAATAGTAAAGGCAAGATAACGCCGTTTGAGAGAATCAGGAGTATTCTCTTTCAAATCACATCATCCAGAGTCCCAACACACTCCACTCTGGATTAGAAGAATCAGATTATATAAAAAAAAAAGAAGAAGCTCAATTTAATTAGAGCGAGCGTCTAGATCCAGCACTTGAAAGAGCAATAAGTAAGGCCCCACTTATAGAAGCGATATCTACTGGGCACGCTGAGGTCCAGACCCCAGGTAAAAATTGAAGATGTAATCTTCCCATTGCGAGAAAATAGTCCCGCGATGCACCGCCGCCTCTTCCCCCGCCCTTGTAGCCCTAATGTGGATCAATTATAGGGCGAGAAGTCACTGTCACATGTGATCCACTGTGTGTTTTAGCCACTCGCCCGCGTACTAACCAGTCAGGAGGCCACATGTCAAACAGGGAAAGACAATTTAACGGCGTGACAGACGCCTCCGAGTACTCCGCCTCCTGTTTTTGGATTTATTTATTTATTTGGCGGCCACACACAATAAAAGTGTCACATCTCATTTTCGCGTCGTACTTTTTTCTGTGTGTGTGTGTGAAACGCAAACGTTCTCTATAAATGCTAAATGCGGCGGCCGCTCGGGCTGATTAAGGAGCCCGCCGAGCGTGCATGGAAATAATACAGCACGCGAATAATAAGAGTGAAACATCTTTGAATCCTCTCATCGGAATGAAATTTAAATGAGTAAATAAGCGGTTACTCTTTGGCTTGTTTACGGGGTTCGGTGTAAAAAAAAAAAAAAAACGACGATTTGATTGACGTGCCTAGAGAGGTGTTAGTATTGCTTTGTGCTTTGTGAAAAAGTTGCAAAGAAATGTGTTAATATTAACAGATAGCTTCCTGTTTTGCACACAGTACAGATAGAATTGCACGATATATACGATATACACTCAAAGTTCTACTGAACCCAAAACCAGTGAAGTTGGCACGTTGTGTAAATGGTAAATACAAACAGAATACAATGATTTGCAAATCCTTTTCAACTTATATTCAATTGAATAGACTGCAAAGACAAGATATTTAATGTTCCAACTGAAAAACGTAATTTTTATTTTTTTGCAAATAATCATTAACTTAGAATTTAATGGCAACAACACGTTGCAATAAAGTTTTGTACCACTGTGTTAAATGGCCTTTCCTTTTGAAGTAAAGTAAAGTTAAAGTACCAATGATTGTCACACACACACTATGAGTGGTGAAATTTGTCCTCTGCATTTGACCCATCCCCTTGTTCACCCCCTGGGGTGAGGGGAGCAGTGAGCAGCAGCAGTGGCCGCACCCGGGAATCATTTTTGGTGATTTAACCCCCAATTCCAACCCTTGATGCTGAGTGCCAAGCAGGGAGGTAATGGGTCCCATTTGTATAGTCTTTGGTATGACTCGGCCGGGGTTTGAACTCACAACCTACCGATCTCAGGGCAGACACTCTAACCCAGGGGTCCCCAAACTAAAAATAAACTAATAATAAAATATATATATATATTTTTTTCTTTTACTTGGGACTTCCCGCGGGGCGGATTTTGGACACTGGGGGGCCGTATCCGGCCCGAGGGAAGTCCCAAGTAAAAAAATAAAAATACAAAAATAAAAAAATTTGGTATTTTTTTTAATTTATTTGTCCTTACTAGTCCATTGTTTACCGTCTCCTAGCCACTCGGGCAAATCATATTGTCTAAAAATGCATTTTACCATCGATAACGTGACATGCAGCATGCAGCAAGTGCGCTCTTTAAGTCAATTAGTGCGCGAGGAATATATATGTATGAATACATATATATATATATATATATATATATATATATATATATATAGATATATACACATATATACACATATATACACATATACATATATACATATATATATATATATATATATACACATATATATATATATACACATTGACATATACATATATACACACACACACACACATTTACACATTATATATATATATACCTATATACACATATACATATATACACACACATATATACAAATTTACATATACATATATACACACACACACACATTTACACATTATATATATATACCCATATACATATATACACACACATATATACAAATATACATATATACACACACACACACACATTTACACATTATATATATATATATATATATATATATATATATATATATATATATATATATATATATATATATATAATATATATATATATATATATATATATATATATATATATATATATATATATATAGCGCGGCCCCCAGCCAAATTGTTTTACCCCAATGCGGCCCCGGAGTCAAAAAGTTTGGGGACTCTAACCACTAGGCCAGTAAACGTTTGGGAACTGAGGAGACCGATTTATTAAGCTTTTCAGGTGGAATTCTTTCATATTCTTGCTTGATGTACAGCTTAAGTTGTTCAACAGTCCGGGGGTCTCCGTTGTGCTATTTTAGGCTTCATAATGCGTCACACATTTTCAATGGGAGACAGGTCTGGACTACAGGCAGGCCAGTCTAGTACCCGTACTCTTTTATTATTTTGTAATGCTTAGACGGTATTTTCGCATAACATGTGTCAAACTCAAGGCCCAGGGCCATATCCGGCCATTTAACGTGGCTCGCGAAAGCCTGGAAGTAATGTGGATACTTCATCTTTCTTACTAAATGTTTTCATTGTTTCCATTTTGACAGAAAAAAAATTATGTAATACATGAAATTTCATATGTTTTAAACTTTGATATATACATGCAAATATTCAATTGTTATTGGTGTGAATCTTTGGGCACCTCGCCATTCCATTCCGATTCTTGGGATGAGGATTTGATTCATAATCGATACTCGATTCAACACGATTCTCGATTCAAACTGATTTTTGCAATGTATTATTTGGTGTAATGATAACAACACCTTAACAAAACAGCTTACAGGTTACAAAACCTTATTTTGGTTGCTGACGTATGACACACACGTGCACCAAGTAAGCATAGAGATGGCCTAAACATTTTTTATTTTTTATTTTTATTCATCAAAAAAAATGAAATAATTATGGGTGCTAAAAAATGTTTTCTATCACATTGGAATCCCAATTTATTTTTTATTTTTTTTAAACATCTAATTATTTTATTTTTTAATTTATTCATCAAAAAAAAAAAATGTATGTTTATCACATTCGAATCCCAATTTTTAAAAATAATTTTCAAACATTGAATTATTTTATTTTTTTATTTATTCATCATAAAAATAAAAAAAATTGATATTTATCACATTGGAATCCCAATTTTTTAAATAATTTTTAAACATCGAATTATTATTATTTTTAATTTATTCATCAAAAAAAATAAAAATTGATTTTTATCACATTCGAATTCCAATTTTTTAAAATAATTTTCAAACATTGAATTATTTTATTTTTTTATTTATTCATAAAAAAAAATAAAAAAATTTGATTTTTATCACATTCGAATCCCAATTTTATAAAATAATTTTTAAACATCGAATTATTTTATTTTTTTATTTATTCATCAAAAAAAAAAAAATTCGATGTTTGAAAATTACAAAAAAAATTGGGATTCGAATGTGATAAAAAACATTTTTTAGCACCCCTAATTATTATATACCGTATAATAGTTTGTAAAAATAACAATAAATACTTAAATATCTGCTTGTCACCTTGACTTACCATTTCAAAGCAAGTTAACCATCAATTTGTACGTACAGAAATTAAATAACCAAATGCATCGACAATAATATAAAGATTATACTTTTATATTCTTACATTCACTGTTACATGCGGCCCTCCATGAAAACAAGTTTGACACCCCTAGTTTAATGGATACAATGGAACATAATTAAGCATGTAAAGTCAACTTATTTTTTCACTCTACTGGTACTTGAAGGTATCTTAAGAATACTTCATACTCACTCTCTTTTCCGAAGCATCTCATTTCATCCCCTGACTTCAAGCCAAGCCTTATTTTTTTCTTCCCCCAACTCGCATGGTTACGCGGTCGCCGACATGCAGTCCGCTCGCATTCTCCCATGTGTCAGACAAGGAAGCAGCGCTAATAGAAAGTCAATTAGGGTCCATTGTTGCGGCGGACGTATGAATTTGCAGCTTAGGCGAGACGTCACGTATGACGATTAACCCCCTCCAGAGTCACAGAACCACTGCGAGGGGGTCAGATCACGTCAAGATGGAACCTACGTTGCTGTCAACTTCAGTCACGACGTGCTGATGCTGACAATGAGCCTAAAAATGGAGATTGGAGATGGCAGGGTAGGGTTCATGTCATCAGACCTCAACCCCCTTGAATGCAGTCCAGGCAGACCGTATAGGATAGACTTGTTTTTATACAACAATGGGGAAATTACGTTGTTCCAGTGCAGGTTTTTACATACAGTAACAGAAGTAAAATGTAATGAAAAACAGAATATTGTAATAAATATTAACTATGTATAGATAAAAAAATAAATCAAACAAAACGTACCAACATCCGTATTGTACACCATGAAAAAAGTTCACAATAAGCAGTCCTTCAGTCACAGTTCAGGGCAATCATATACCATTTGTACTTGGAAGTTGGATTTTAGAAATTCCTAGTCAGACCTTTTACTCAGGCATGTGATTTTTCCGTCTAAAGTCGGAATTACGTCTTTTTTAATCTCGGGGGGAAAAAAAAAAATTATCTCCTGTTTTTCCGTTTTTTTTTCCGACCCTAAATCAAGATTCGAGACGTAGTTTATATTACGCCGTAGTTGATTGGTCGATTTGTTCCTTGTGACCAATCAGGACATCTGTTATGAATGATGACGTTAATAACGTCATCATTCATAATGGTTATTACCACCATTTTCCATATGTAAACGATGTCGGTTCTCGAGAGAAAGGACGCTTTACGAGTAAAAGAAATTGATAAACATGTCAAAAATAAGTTCCGATGGGACTGGATGGAAAGGGAAATCACTGATACTGTTGGGAAGAAGGAAGTTACGACTTTGTTCGGTGATTTTATTCGGAAAATCAATCGTCCCGGAAAGGTTTTGTGCACGTGGTGTCATGATAATATTGACTATGGATCACGAGGTTTCAAGGCTTTGGAAGTACATGCGAAACGCCAAAAACATAAACAACTTGAAGCAAGGAAAACCAACTTTTCACTAGCTGGTACTTTTGGATGTCAACCGAAAGTGAGCAAACCTTACGGACTTCATCCTTTGTTTACATCGACAACTGCCGTAGACATGGAGAGGAAAGATCCACCCACTTCAGTTGCAGACAGGGTTGTTAATAATGAGGTAAGCTAAAATATATTTGCTTGCGAAATACGCATGTTTGTTTTAAATATTAACCAATTATTGCTTTGCGAAATATAAATGGGTTTTTCTAAAAATAAATAGCCACGTGAAAATATATTATGAAATTACAGAAATTCAAAGAGTCGCGTTATTGATTCCAGTTAACAATTTATTTGAAATAAATTTGCATATAATACTATTTTGTAATATTAAGTTCTTATGTAGTCTCTTGAAACTATTGTCAGTGGTGTAACAATCTTGAAGGTAAATATTTGCACACTTGTTTCATGCAATATGTCAGTGTCCTCACATTATTATTATTTCCTATTTTCAAATATGAGTAAACAATACTAAACATGTTTAATTAGTTTCATAAATTTATATCCTATTTTGGCGAAAATAATGAAATGTTTACATTTGGTATTTTGTTAAATACATTTGCAAGGAAGGCTCATGTTAGGGCTCTCCGAGAAAGCTAATGTGTGAAGTGAACTGAAGTAATGTGGTAATACTGTAAATAAACTGTAGATAATAACACTGATCAATGTGACACCTGTGGATGTGAAATGAACACAAGATGTAAATATTAGTGACTAAATACTGTTGGGACTGAACCATACACAGTGATTCATTAGGATCATTGGGTTATGTATGTTCTATTAATGATGTTTTCATGTCTTTAAACACTAAAAGATTTTCTTCAAATGGTGCTGTCTTTGTTAATTTTAGCATGTTAAATTGGTGAAAAACCAGGAGCTTCGGGGGGCGTTGCCCCCCTTGTGCCCCAGACCCCCGGAAATGTTTTCAGTCTTTTTCATTGTGGTCAAATCACATGCCTGTTTACTGCAACGTTCATAAATCGATTGTATGGTAATGTTGCTTTAGTGTAAATTACCTTTTTGATGTGGTATTAGCGTGCTTATATTGCTAACAATGGTGTCTTTGTGTTTCCTCTTCATACACCATGTTTGAAGGTAGCAGAAGCCCTGCATATTTTTCCAGAAGAAGAACACAGTATCTGTGGCCATCTTGATTTTCAACTCTGCAACTGGAATGCTCATAAGACGGCAGTGACGTCATTCCCAACTTCCAAGGTAAATGGAACGCAGTGATATTCCGATAACAATTGGGGGGGGGGGGGGGGGGCTCAAAACATGTGGCTCTTTGGTCACAGGCCGCGTCCTAAACCATTCTTCCCCAGTTGGGCTCGAATTTAACCACGGCAACTTCCACGGCCGCCCTCGTCTTTCGGCGTAATGCCCAAAAAAATGACCAACATTTGCGGCAACAACGTGCCGTGACCGCCCTTGACTGTTTACTTGTTAATGGACGAGGGATGTAACGGTAAACGGTATAATAACAATTTGAGATAAAATTCCCGACGATTAGTAATACCGTCTAATTTTTTAATTACCGAAAAAAACCCGTCATTTATTAATGCATTTTAGGCAACACGAAGTCAGGCGAATGTGCTATAGCGTCGTTTGGCTTGATAATCATGGCGGACTAACGACACGGACTTTGCTGCGGAGATTTCCCCTCGGAGTAAACAGAGCCAAGCGCTTGGTTAACGTCATTTTCCCTCGCTTCCCGCTGTGCGTTTAAGAGTGTTTGGATGGAGACAGGTGTGGACAATATTGGAGACGGATGCACTTGTCCCCACACTAAAAGTATACAGCGAAGGAGAAAACTATTTGATGTTTTGCAGCAGGCGATGTTTCTTGAACTTGTTTATAAAGTCTTTTGTTGACTGGGATGTTCGCTCGTCCTTTATTTAACTGCAAACTGTATCAGTGTTAAAATAACATCAGTACTAGCTAAAATGTTTTGTCATCTCATCGAACTGAACGAAGGCTGTGAAAATTGTGTATTCGATGTGAGAGGTGTCACTCCTCTTTATTTTTATTGGCCAAACTGTTGTACTGAACCAAGAGAAGAACAAAGCTGGTTTATTAGACTTCATCTTCATTGGTATCAACAAGTAAACGCAATGTTTTTTTTTTACATGACTTGTTTTTTTCATGTCACAAAGGTATTATTTCAAAACTCATTCATGTGACACATCATTTTGTTAATGTTTTATTGTATATAGTTAATTTCTATAGGACGTATAAATGCTCAAACTCGTAATGGACCTGTCCCGATACAGCATCTACACATAAATGTACATAACTTTTAAAAAAAATAAAAAATAACTCCCACTATCATTGATATTACTAAAGAATAAAAACCCTAATATTTGTCTTTAAATATACACTACCGTTCAAAAGTTTGGGGTCACCCAAACAATTTTGTGGAATAGCCCTCATTTCTAAGAACAAGAATAGACTGTCGAGTTTCAGATGAAAGTTCTCTTTTTCTGGCCATTTTGAGCGTTTAATTGACCCCACAAATGTGATGCTCCAGAAACTCAATCTGCTCAAAGGAAGGTCAGTTTTGTAGCTTCTGTAACGAGCTAAAGTGTTTTCAGATGTGTGAACATGATTGCACAAGGGTTTTCTAATCATCAATTAGCCTTCTGAGCCAATGAGCAAACACATTGTACCATTAGAACACTGGAGTGATAGTTGCTGGAAATGGGCCTCTATACACCTATGTAGATATTGCACCAAAAACCAGACTTTTGCAGCTAGAATAGTCATTTACCACATTAGCAATGTATAGAGTGTATTTCTTTCAAGTTAAGACTAGTTTAAAGTTATCTTCATTGAAAAATAAGGACATTTCAATGTGACCCCAAACTTTTGAACGGTAGTGTACAGATAACGTTTATCTATTTTATTATTATTATTTTTATTAGACATTACAAATGACATGATGGTATTACGTTCACATCCTAACACTGCTTTACCTAACAATCAGTAATCATGAGTTTAATATTTATGACAATAATCTTAATTATTACTTTGGCCATAATTGGAAGCCCTGGATCTCATACATGAACAATAATTGTATCTAAATGGACAAAAAGTGCAGTTACGTCTTAAGGCCATCAAGTGCCATCTTTCAAAATTAATATGTATATATATATATATATATATATATATATATATATATATATATATATACACTACCGTTCAAAAGTTTGGGGTCACATTGAAATGTCCTTATTTTTGAAGGAAAAGCACTGTACTTTTCAATGAAGATAACTTTAAACTAGTCTTAACTTTAAAGAAATACACTCTATACATTGCTAATGTGGTAAATGACTATTTTAGCTGCAAATGTCTGGTTTTTGGTGCAATATCTACATAGGTGTATAAAGGCCCATTTCCAGCAACTATCACTCCAGTGTTCTAATGGTACAATGTGTTTGCTCATTGGCTCAGAAGGCTAATTGATGATTAGAAAACCCTTGTGCAATCATGTTCACACATCTGAAAACAGTTTAGCTCGTTACAGAAGCTACAAAACTGACCTTCCTTTGAGCAGATTGAGTTTCTGGAGCATCACATTTGTGGGGTCAATTAAACGCTCAAAATGGCCAGAAAAAGAGAACTTTCATCTGAAACTCGACAGTCTATTCTTGTTCTTAGAAATGAGGGCTATTCCACAAAATTGTTTGGGTGACCCCAAACTTTTGAACAGTAGTGTATATATACTGTATATATATACATATATATATATCCTGCCTCGAAAGGAAATAATGTTTGCTTTGGTGCCCTTCAAACTTGCCTTGGTGCCCTAAAATATGAGCCCTCCTTTAAGGCAACACTTGCCTTGACCTTAAAAAGTTAAAATTGGAGGCCTGCGGATGTATTACTTAAGCAAACATACCGATCGATGTTATCTTGGATTCAAATAGGAAAATGAAAGGAATCAGCAAAAGATCCAAAGAAAATGAAGTCCAGTCACATTGTGTAGCTGTGGTCATTGTGCTTATTTCCACGGGATGGTCTTGAATGAGACCCACTAAGCAGCGACAGGACGCGACGGTAATCCTCCGTGTTGACAGTCGTCACACACTCGCCGACATCAGAGGCGGCCGAGCGACACGCTCTCGAGTAAAGAACAAGATGCTCGCCCTCATCCTCGGAAATAAACATGCGGCGGTGCCAAAGCCATTTCACATTGTGACAAAAAGGCGACAGTCCACTAATCTATGAATAGGCCACCGGTGACAAATGTTATCTCCGTGTGGCATAGCGGGTTCAAACCCACCCAGCCCCCCCTTGCTGCCCGACCAGTGCTGAGATTATGTCACCATAATCCCCGAGCAGGCCTTTTGTAGCCTGGATGGGCAGGTGACTGCATGTGTGAGCAAAGAGCAGTGCAAGGGCAGCAAGGAGAAATGGTGATTTATTCCAGGGGGGACAATAGAGCTTTGGACAGTCACATTGTCATATTGTGTGTGCACAGTTTGGAGGGCGCAGTGGTGCAAAAATACTCTGCCTTTTAGCTGCATCAGTTAGCTCTTTTCCTTGCATGGACAGTAAGCCAACATATTTTGTATGTGTTTACCAAATTGCAGGCCTGTGTTATATAATCACAACAAAATGTCACGGCCATATCATATCGCAGAGGTGTCAAAGTCGTTTTCACTGAGGGCCACATCGCAGTTATGTTTGGCCCCAGATTGCCGCTTCTAACAGTGAATACTATTTTTACACAATTTTCGTTTATGCATTTTATTAGTAGATTTTAAAAAGAAAAACTAAAATGTAAAAAAATATGGTAAATTGCAATAATTTCACCTCAAAATGTAGTATATATTACTGTAAATGGTAAAAAAAAAAAAAAAAAGGCAGCTCAGGGGCCAAAATGTTACTGTAAAATTGATTTTTTAAATTTACTGTAAAAAACAAATGTAAATTTTACATTAAAATTCTGGCAAATTAGCTGCTTTTTTTGACCATTTACAGTAATATACACTAAATTTGCAATAATTTCACCTCAGAATGTAGTATATATTACTGTAAATGGTTAGAAAAGGCAGCTCAGGTGCCAAAATGTTACTGTAAAATGGTTTTTTTTAAAATTTACAGTCAAAAAAACAAATGTAAATTTTACAGAAATTGTTTTGGCAAATGAGCTGCTTTTTTTTTAACCATTTACATTAATATGCACTAAATTTTGAGGTGAAATTATTGCAAATTTAGGTGCCAAAATGTTACTGTAAAAAACATTTTTTTTTATTTACAGTAAAAAAACAAATGTACATTTTACAGTAGAATTCTGGCAAATGAGCTGCCTTTTTTTTTTTTTTTTTTTACCATTTACAGTAATATAAACTACATTTTGAGGTGAAATTATTGCAAATTTAGTGTATATTACTGTAAATGGTTAAAAAACAAATGTAAATTTTACATTAAAATTCTGGCAAATTAGCTGCTTCTTTTTTTACCATTTACAGTAATATACACTAAATTTGCAATAATTTCACCTCAGAATGTAGTATATATTACTGTAAATGGTAATAAGAAAAGGCAGCTCAGGTGTCAAAATGTTACTGTAAAATGGATTTTTTTTAAATTTACAGTCAAAAAAACAAATGTAAATTTTACAGAAAATTTTTTGGCAAATGAGCTGCTTTTTTTTTTTTTTACCATTTACAGTAATATGCACTAAATTTTGAGGTGAAATTATTGCAAATTTAGGTGCCAAAATGTTACTGTAAAATTGATTTTTTTTTATTTACAGTAAAAAAACAAATGTAAATTTTACAGTAGAATTCTGGCAAATGAGCTGCCTTTTTTTTTTACTATTTACAGTAATATACACTACATTTTGAGGTGAAATTATTGCAAATTTAGTGTATATTACTGTAAATGGTTAAAAAAAGGCAGCTCTTTTGCCAGAATTCTACTGTAAAATTTACATTTGTTTTTTCTATTGTAAATAAAAACAATTCCATTATACAGTAACATTTTGGCGGATGAGCTGCCTTTTTTTTTTTACCATTTACAGTAATATGCACTAAATATTGAGGTGAAATTATTGCAACTTACCATATTTTTCTTTACATATTAGTTTAAAAAAAATCTACTAATAAAATGCATTAAAAACATTGTGTAATAATAGTATTCACTGTTAGAAGTGGCCCTCCGGGGCCAAACATGACTGCATGTGTGAGCAAAGAGCAGTGCAAGGGCAGCAAGGAGAAATGGTGATTTATTCCAGGGGGGACAATAGAGCTTTGGACAGTCACATTGTCATATTGTGTGTGCACAGTTTGGAGGGCGCAGTGGTGCAAAAATGCTCTGCCTTTTAGCTGCATCAGTTAGCTCTTTTCTTTGCATGGACAGTAAGCCAACATATTTTTTTATGTGTTTACGGAAGCGCAGGCTCGTGTTGTATATGATATATAATCACGACAAAATGTCACGGCCATATTATATAGCAGAGGTGTCAAAGTTGTTTTCACTGAGGGCCACATCGCAGTTTTGTTTGGCCCGCTTCTAACAGTGAATACTATTTTTTAGAGGTGTAATGGTACCCAAAAATTTTGGTTCGGTACGTACAGTCGTGCTCATAAGTTTACGTACCCTGGGAGAGTTTATGATTTCTTGGCCATTCTTCAGAGAATATGAATGATAACACAAAAACCTTTCTTCCACTCATGCTTAATGGTTGTGTGAAGCTATTTATTGGCAAACAACTGTGTTTACTCTTTTTAAATCAAAATGACAAAAGAAAGTACCCAAATGACCCTGATCAAAAGTTGACATACCCCAGTGACTTTGATCTGATAACATGCACAAAAGTTGACACAAACAGTTTTGAATGGCTAATCAAGGTTCCAATCCTCACCTGTGACCAATGTCCCCTCTAATTGTTCATGTGTGTGAGCAAACACAAAAACTCCCGGAGCATTCAGTGGAGCACACGTGAGCAACATCACACGTGGCAATACCATCAGCACACCTGTCTCAAACCAATCTTTTATTATAACACTCAAATGACAGGAGTCATTGTCATGAGATTATTCAGTAATATTAGTGATTTGGCCCACTTGTAATGAAAATAAAAGAAATCTTGTTTTTCATAAGCTATGGATTAGTATTGTACAATATGTCTGGATGGGGGTCCTGCTTTGGAAATCATTTGTACCCCTTTCAGAGATCACATTTAGTTCCCCTTAAACATCCTCATGTTGCACAATGAAATGTAAGCATAGGATGAAGTGTGCATTCCTGTAACTTTCTCTAGTAACAGCATTCCATGATTAATATAAATAAATTAACATTAATAATAAATGACAGTAGAATAAGCACACATACTGTATGACTGATGAGTCATAGTGTAACTTTGTGTGGTGTTTGAGTTGTCTGACTTTTTGTGTGGCCATAAACGCACCAGTGGCTTAGTGGTATGTGTGTTGGTCACCGATGACAAGTTGGTTTTGGCCTGGTTTGTACGGCAGAAAATGACTAGTTTTTCGAGATAGAAGTTCTTTACTCATGTTTTTGGTGTGGTTATGGCCGAATATAAACAGTTTTGCTCAAGAAAGTGATCGATATAATTCCTGTCCTCGAAGCATCTCGATAGACGTTACAATAATTGAACGGTGTTCAATTGAACAATGTTGACAAACACCGTTAGGGTCGCTTGTTGTCACTGTCACTCAAAGTTGCATTGCAAAATTACACAGAATAAATGTGTTTATTTTGTTTAGAATTCAGATGGGATTTGATTTGGTGCGCGGCATATATTTGCTGTGCGCAGAGGACGCTTGAGCAGTGTGCAATTGCGCAGGCGTGCACCTTAGAGGGAACGTTGCCTGTGACATGTTTGTTTGTAATGAATGTGTGTGTATAAAAGGTCAGTGAGTTTCTGGGCTTCTGACAGACCATTGCATCTT
The DNA here is from genome assembly GCF_033978785.1 of Entelurus aequoreus. NCBI lineage: Eukaryota > Metazoa > Chordata > Actinopteri > Syngnathiformes > Syngnathidae > Entelurus > Entelurus aequoreus. The sequence goes on from NC_084736.1 coordinate 279,019, forward strand.
TCATCCAGTGCTGCACACATGTTTCTGGATTCTGAGTCATTGGGAAGGCAAAAGAATTGTCAAAAGATCTGCGAGAAAAGGTAATTGCACTGCATAAAAAAGAAATGGGGTATAAAAAGATATCCAAGGAATTGGGAATACCAATCAGCAGTGTTCAAACGCTGATTAAGAAGTGGAAAATGAGGGATTCAGGTAGACCAGCAAAGATTTCAGCCACAACTGCCAGGAAAATTGTTGGAGATGCAAAGAAAAATCCACCACTAACTTCAGCTGAAATACAAGAATGTCTGAAAAATTGTGGTGTGGCTGTTTCAAGATGCACAATAAGGAGGCACTTGAAGAAAAATGGGCTGCATGGTCGAGTAGTGTATATATATATATATATATATATATATATATATATATATATATATATATATATATATATATATATATATATATATATATATATATATATATATATATATATATATATATGTGTGTATGTATGTATGTATGTATGTATGTATGTATATGTATATGTTAGGGCTGCAACTAACAACTAATTTGATAATCGATTAATCTGTCGATTATTACTTCGAATTAATGCTGTGTAGAGGACTGACAGAGACAGGCAGAAGGAAGCGGAGCAGCTTGTTAAGACTTTAGCTTAGCTTAATATGTCCGTGTGGAAACTCGTTCGGTACACCTCCAAACCAAACCCCCCGTACCGAAACGGTTCAATACAAATACACGTACCGTAACACCCCTAGTAAATATATAAATATATAATTAGGGTCTGCACAGGACCAAGGTCAAAGGAATCCCAAAGGGAGTTCCTTTTGCAATGGGACGAAAGGAACCTATTGTTATTGTAAGGTTTTATTATTCTTTATTATTCCGCAGCTTTGCGGACTACTTTGCCCCCCTTAACATGCTTCAAAACTCACCAAATTTGACACACACATAAAAAAACGCGAAGAAAACTCTTTAGTAAAAAAACCAAACCCCAAAACTCAAAATTGCGCTCTAGCGCCCCCTAGGAAGGAAACTGCCTCTAACTCCCAGTACGAATGTTGTAGAGACATGAAACAAAAACCTCTATGTAGGTCTCACTTAGACCTACTTTTCATTAATTAATTTTTTCAACAGGAAGTTGGCAATTTCCCCTTCAAGACAAAAAATTACTAAAAACACTCATTTTTGCCTCTTTGAGCTGTAATTTGACCTCCTTAAAATACTTCAAAACTCAGCAAACTTTTCACACACTTCGGGACTGGTGGAAATTGCGATCTAAAAAAAAAAACGAACCCCAAAACTCAAAATTGCGCTCTAGCGCAATTTTTGAATAAAACAGAGACAAAACTGCTTCTCAAAGGAAAACACAGACAAAACTGCTTGTAACTTCCGGTAGGAACGTCTTAGAGACATGAAACAAAAACCTCTACGTAGGTCTCATTTTGAACCTACATTTCATAGATTGACATCCTTCAGCAAAAATTACCAGGAAGTTTGATATCACCCCTTTTAAAACAAAATTTTTGTAAAAAGCGGTCACCAAACATCAAACATTATCTCTTCTGAGCGCGTTTTTCGTTTCGGCTTCAAACTACTACATGAGAGAGATTGAACCCTTCTTATTAAAAGTTGACGACGGCGTTTTGATGAGTGCTACCGTTTTGATTTTACGAGCCTTCAAAGAAAAGAACCACTGTGCCGCAGCACCTAGGAAAAAAACACAGACACAACTTCCTCTAACTCCCAGTACGAATATCGTAGAGACATGAAACAAAAACTTCTATGTAGGTCTCACTCAGTACTACCACTGGACAAAAGTATTGGGACACCTAGGACTAGCACCAGCCAAAATGCGGACCCGACCAACGCTGCTTGCAGCTTTAATTTATTTTGTAATGCCGTGTCAGCATATTGTCTTAGAAAATTGCCAGTGATATCGTATCGTTCCCATGCGATTCCTATTTATTTTTTCTGTTATTTCCGACTAAAATAGATGCAAAGAGTGCAAATACTGTTTAAGTGCCATAATTGTGCCCCCGATCCCAAAGGGAATATAACTTTCTGTGAAAAGCCTCTTTTAATTGACCACTACAGAAGTATTGATAAGTTAAAAGCAGCTTGTTTGTACGCCCCCCCCCGCCCACCCCCTTCCCCAAGGAGACATTAAGGAAACTCCCAAGTTTACTCGCACTTCCAGGGGGGAACAAACACCACAAGTGTGAGTTAATTGGGCTCGCTTTGCATCTTTCATTGCAACGACGTACGTCGCCTCGGCCGGGGGTCAACGGCGGGGCTGCCGACTAATTGCTCGGCGCCTCGTTCGGGAAAAAAAGGAAACGGGTTCGGGGGGAATTCATCGCCGGACGCTCAAGGACGGGCCGAGCGAGATGTCCAGAAATAAGACCGGATTAATTGAAAATCTTAATTACTTTCCGAGGGCATAAACATCTCAATATCAATTAAAATGAGTTTGCGGTGCACTCTGAGGATATGAGGTGCAGCAGTTAATTAGATGTAGAGACTGACGGCTGAACTCCATGTAAAGCCCCTCAATTGAACGGCTATGATTTAAAGGTAATGAATAATACATGCCCAGCTTTGGGCTTAACACTTTTTTATTTTTTTTCCGAGCATTTTCACCTGTTATGTGTCACCAAAATTCAAAGTTGAACGAACAAAGTTGAAGGTTAGATTAGATAACGCAAAGTATAGTCGGGGGCCCTAATTCAAGTTCCTTAAATTATAGGAGCGCATATTAAGCAGAGTTATATGACGGAAGGCCAACGGGGAAATAATATCCTCCAGCCGCCTCGCCCGAGGCTGCATGCTTGACTGGACAGATAAAAAAATAAAAAAACTGGATGAGGAAATGTTTTTGAAAGGGTAACAGTGATTGTTATTCAAAAGGGACGCCCCTCAAACCTCAGCCGTCTGTCACCGCACTTTCTTGCTAATATTTATTCTAGGGCTGCAACTAACAACTAATTTGATCATCGATTAATCTGTCGATTATTACTTCGATTAATCGATTAATAATCGGATACAAGAGACAAACTACATTTCTATCCTTTCCAGTATTTTATTGAAAAAAGAACAGCATACTGGCACCATACTTATTTTGATTATTGTTTTTCAGCTGTTTGTAAATGTTGCAGTTTATAAATAAAGGTTTATAAATTTAAAAAAATAAAATAAAGTAGCCTCTGCGCTTGCGCATAGCATAGATCCAACGAATCGATGACTAAATTAATCGATGACTAAATTAATCGCCAACTAATTTTATAATCGATTTAAACGATTAGTTGTTGCAGCCCTACTAGGGCTGCAACTAACAACTAATTTGATAATCGATTAATCTGTCGATTATTACTTCGATTAATCGATTAATAATCGGATAAGAGACGAACTTCATTTCTATCCTTTCTAGTATTTTATTGGGAAAAAAAACAGCATACTGGCACCATACTTATTTTGATTATTGTTTCTCATCTGTTTGTAAATGTTGCAGTTTATAAATGTTTATAAAAAATAAATAAAAAGTAGCCTCTGCGCATGCGCATAGCATAGATCCAACGAATCGATGACTAAATTGATCGCCAACTATTTTTATAATCGATTTTAATTTATTTAAACGATTAGTTGCTAATTTGATAATCGATTAATCTGTCGATTATTACTTCGATTAATCGATTAATAATCGGATACAAGAGACAAACTACATTTCTATCCTTTCCAGTATTTTATTGAAAAAAGAACAGCATACTGGCACCATACTTATTTTGATTGTTTTTCAGCTGTTTGTAAATGTTGCAGTTTATAAATAAAGGTTTATAAATTTTAAAAAATAAAATAAATAAAGTAGCCTCTGCGCTTGCGCATAGCATAGATCCAACGAATCGATGACTAAAGTAATCGATGACTAAATTAATCGCCAACTAATTTTATAATCGATTTAAACGATTAGTTGTTGCAGCCCTACTAGGGCTGCAACTAACAACTAATTTGATAATCGATCAATCTGTCGATTATTACTTCGATTAATCGATTACTAATCTTCTTTCATCTCCGTAATATCGCTAAAATTCGTTCCATCTTGTCCACTAGCGACGCTGAGATCATTATTCATGCGTTCGTTACGTCTCGTCTCGATTACTGTAACGTATTATTTTCGGGCCTCCCTATGTCTAGCATTAAAAGATTACAGTTGGTACAAAATGCGGCTGCAAGGCTTTTGACAAAAACAAGAAAGTTTGATCATATTACGCCTATACTGGCTCACTTGCACTGGCTTCCTGTGCACTTAAGATGCGACTTTAAGGTTTTACTACTTACGTATAAAATATTACACGGTTTAGCTCCAGCCTATCTCGCCGATTGTATTGTACCATATGTCCCGACAAGAAATCTGCGTTCAAAGAACTCCGGCTTATTAGTGATTCCCAGAGCCAAAAAAAAGTCTGCGGGCTATAGAGCGTTTTCTATTCGGGCTCCAGTACTCTGGAATGCCCTCCCGGTAACAGTTAGAGATGCTACCTCAGTAGAAGCATTTAAGTCCCATCTTAAAACTCATTTGTATAATCTAGCCTTTAAATAGACCCCCCCTTTTTTAGACCAGTTGATCTGCCGTTTCTTTTCTTCTCTCCTCTTCTCCCCTGTCCCTTGCGAGGGGGAGTTGCATAGGTCCGGTGGCCATGGATGAAGTGCTGGCTGTCCAGAGCCGGGACCCCGGGTGGACCACTAGCCTGTGCATCGGTTGGGGACATCTCTGCGCTGCTGACCCGTCTCCGCTCGGGATGGTTTCCTGTTGGCCCCGCTGTGGACTGGACTCCCGCTGATGTGTTGGATCCACTGTGGACTGGACTTTCACAATGTTATGTCAGACCCACTCGACATCCGTTGCTTTCGGTCTCCCCTAGAGGGGGGGGGTTACCCACATATGCGGTCCTCTCCAAGGTTTCTCATAGTCATTCACCGACGTCCCACTGGGGTGAGTTTTTCCTTGCCCGTATGTGGGCTCTGTACCGAGGATGTCGTTGTGGCTTGTACAGCCCTTTGAGACACTTGTGATTTAGGGCTATATAAATAAACATTGATTGATTGATTGATTGATAAGAGACAAACTTCATTTCTATCCTTTCTAGTATTTTATTGAAAAAAAACAGCATACTGGCACCATACTTATTTTGATTATTGTTTCTCATCTGTTTGTAAATGTTGCAGTTTATAAATAAATGTTTATAAAAAAAATAAAAAAAATAAATAAAAAGTAGCCTCTGCGCATGCGCATAGCATAGATCCAACGAATCGATGACTAAATTAATCGCCAACTATTTTTATAATCGATTTTAATTGATTTAAACCACATATGTCAGAGTCAAGGCCCGCGGGCCATATCCGGCCCGCGAGAAGGTTTTTTACGGCCCTTGGGATGATCTTGATTTATTATTAGAACCGGCCCGCAGACCGCAGATCTTTTACACGCACCAAGCGGATGCCGGTCCAAGGTTCCGAAAGGGGGCGAGCGGCCCGCCGGGACGCGCCTGCCGGCCGAAGGGCTGCAGCCCGGCCGTCAGTCGCGGAGCCCGGCGTGCCACGCGCGCCAAGGGGGCGGGCCGAAACCCGGCCCCGAGGCCCTGAGACTTCTGCTTTGTTTCCCCAAACCGCGCGTCACCGCCGGGCCCGCACCACCGTCGGGCTGCAGCCCGAGCGTCGGTGGCGGAACCCGTCATGTGCCGCGCGCGCCAAGCGGAGCGGGGGGGTCAAGCGGGCCGAAACCCGCAGGCCACCCCCTCACCACGAGGCCCTGAGACTTCTGCGTTTGACCCCTACGCGCGGCCCGTCGGGACGCGCCCGCCGTCAAGCCACGAGGGCCAGCCGTCGGGTCGCGGAGCCCGCCGTGCCACGCGCGCCAAGGGGCGGGCCGAAACCAGCGGGGGGTTTCGGGCACCCAACTCGCCTCCCTCCCACGGAGGGAGGAGGGGGGTTTAATGTGAACATTACTGTGCAATCACATATTTAGAGTTTTTACTCAATTCAAGTTTAAAAGTTAAAGTTTAATATTTGTTTTCACTGCATGTTACTTCTCCTTAAACAAAGTGTTGTTTTTGATTTATAGATTTTTGCACTTTATTTTATTGTATTTCAATTTAATTATATTTTAAAAATATTTCAGTTGAGTGGATGATAGAAAATTGCTATTATTGTTTTTTTCTTTGAAGTAAATTTAGCCCACTTTTGCTAAAATAGAAAATATAGGCTACTGATGGTGCCTTGAATACCGGTTTCTTTCATTTAATGTTCATGTTATGGGGATTTTTATATAAAGGAAATTTGTCTTTTGTGTCTGTTGAAAATTAAAGATTACTGACAGAGCCATAAGAAAATATTGCTTTATTTATCTGATCATATTGGAATATATTTGTTAGGTTTTCAGTAGGTTCAATTAGGTTCACTAGACTATATGCGTCATTTAAAATTTTTTCAATGAACATTCGAACAGTCCGGCCCTCGGCTTGTAGCTAAATTTTTTATTTGGCCCTCCGTCCATTTGACTTTGACACCCCTGATTTAAACTATTAGTTGTTGCTCAATGACTAAATTAATCGCCAACTATTTTTATAATCGATTTTAATCGATTTAAACAACTCATTTGATAATCAATTAATTTGTTGATTATTACTTCGATTAATCGATTAATAATCGGATAAGAGACAAACTTCATTTCTATCCTTTCTAGTATTTTATTGAAAAAAAAACAGCATACTGGCACCATACTTATTTTGATTATTGTTTCTCATCTGTTTGTAAATGTTGCAGTTTATAAATAAATGTTTATTAAAAAAAATTTAAAAAATAAATAAAAAGTAGCCTCTGCGCATGCGCATAGCATAGATCCAACGAATCGATGACTAAATTAATCGCCAACTATTTTTATAATCGATTTTAATTGATTTAAACTATTAGTTGTTGCTCAATGACTAAATTAATCGCCAACTATTTTTATAATCGATTTTGATCGATTTAAACAACTCATTTGATAATCAATTCATTTGTCGATTATTACTTCGATTAATCGATTAATAATCGGATAAGAGACAAACTTCATTTCTATCCTTTCTAGTATTTTATTGAAAAAAAAACAGCATACTGGCACCATACTTATTTTGATTATTGTTTCTCATCTGTTTGTAAATGTTGCAGTTTTTAAATAAATGTTTATAAAAAATTTTTACAAAATAAATAAAAAGTAGCCTCTGCGCATGCGCATAGCATAGATCCAACGAATCGATGACTAAATTAATCGCCAACTATTTTTATAATCGATTTTAATTGATTTAAACGATTAGTTGTGGTCTGCACCGAACAACTAATTTGATAATCGATTAATCTGCCGATTATTACTTCGATTAATCGATTAATCGGATAAAAGAGACAAACTACTTTTCTATCCTTTCCAGTGTTTTATTGAAAAATATATATATATACTGGCACCATACTTATTTTGATTGTTTCCCAGCTGTTTGTAAATGTTGCAGTTTATAAATAAAGGTTTATAAAAAATAAAAATACAAATTACAAAAAGTAGCCTCTGCGCATGCGCAGAGCATAGATCCAACGAATCGATGACTAAATTAATCGGCAACTATTTTTTATAATCGATTTTAATCGATTCAAACAACTCATTTGATAATCAATTAATTTGTCGATTATTACTTCGATTAATCGATTAATAATCGGATAAAAGAGACAAACTACATTTCTATCCTTTCCAGTGTTTTATTGGGGAAAAAAAAATACTGGCACCATACTTATTTTGATTGTTTCCCAGCTGTTTGTAAATGTTGCCGTTTATAAGTAAAGGTTTATAAAAAAATAAAAATACAAATTACAAAAAGTAGCCTCTGCGCATGCGCAGAGCATAGATCCAACGAATCGATGACTAAATTAATCGGCAACTATTTTCATAATCGATTTTAATCGATTTAAACGATTAGTTGTTGCAGCCCTACTAGGGCTGCAACTAACAACTAATTAATAAAGGTTCATATTAAAAAAAAAAAAAGGTAGCCTCTGCGCATGCGCATAACATAGATCAGTGGTTCTTAACCTGGGTTCGATCGAACCCTAGGGGTTCGGTGAGTCGGGCTCAGGGGTTCGGCGGAGGTCAAGACACACCCGACTCATCGTGTAAATAAAAACTTCTCCCTATCGGCTTATTACGGATACGGCAACAGCAGAAGTCACACTGATTTGCAGGTGTGTAATTTGTTGTGAGTTTATGCACTGTGTTGGTTTTGTTCTTTGAACAAGGTGATGTTCATGCACGGTTCATTTTGTGCACCAGTAAAAAAAACATGGTAACACTTTAGTATGGGGAACATATTGTATTTGTTACCTTCTTGAGACCTCCGAAAAATGCCTACCTCTTTAGGACTGCCCTTTCTAGATGTATAAAGATTTGTATTTACAACATGAGATAGGCTCCAGCGCCCCCCGCGACCCCAAAGGGAATAAGCGGTAGAAAATGGATGGATGGATGGATAATATATACAAAATATTAAATACAAAAAAGCTTGCTGTGAAAAATTAGTTGGAATTTCACAAGAAAAACTTTAAATTTTGGCAGTATTATAATAAAAGTCGTAATTTTACTCAACGCAAGTCAAAATGTTACGAGAAAAACTGAACATCTGTGCGATATTATGATATAAGTTGGAATTTTACTCAATAACGGTCGCAATTTTACAAGAAAAGCTTAACATTTTGGCAATTTTTTGAAGAGTCGTAATTTTACTCGACAAAAGTCACGATTTTATAAGAAAACTTGAAAAATGTTGGCAATATTCAGGGGCGTCACTAGCTTTTAAGGACAGGGGGGGCTTAGCCCCCAGGAGATGCACAGGATGCGAGCGAACGTAGCGCACGAGCACAAAACTTCACAAACGGCTAACAAAGACTTAGAAATTAATCATTGTTATTATTATTATTATTTCAGTGGGTTTATTTTCAATCTGTGTTCAGTACAACAACAAACATGGGTTTGCACAGTGACATTTTGTTTACAGCATCAACAAGAAACAATGACTTGCATGATCCTTCAAGATACACTGAAACACAATGAAAGTGGTGGCATTAGCCTCTATGTTATTACTTCACAACATAGAGGCTAATGCCACCACTTTAGCTCACAATACAATAATTGTTTGTTCCCAAATATTTTGAAGTGGCACATATTACACTTTGGGCACATATGTGACTAAAATGGTTGTAAATTCAAGCCGTGGAAATATTACTTAATTACTTGAATTAAAGTAATATCTGGATTGGGATAATTTGGCTTGTATATATATATATATATATATATATATATATATATATATATATATATATATATATATATATATATATATATATATATATATATATATATATATATATATATATAAGGAAATTAGATATATATGGAAGTCTGAATAGAAATGAGAAACGTTTATATATACTGTAAATAAGAAATACTGAAGAGTCCGTCTGCTGATCTGAAAAAGAGCCAAAGCTGTCAAAGAGCTGAGGGACCATCTTCAAAGTGCAATGCTGAAACAAATAATGCAAACAATAAAATGTAACTTCCAGGGCTTGAGATAAATGTAGTCCCGTCGTCCCGGGGACGGTAAAAAAAATGCACGGGACGAAATGAAATACTCCCCGGAACGATGGCTTTTAACCATTTTGTTTCTTTTTCTTTTTATGTATTTATTCATTTTACATTTTATATTAAATGTTTTGGTTTTTCCACCCTCTGAAAATCCTATAAAATGTTTAACAAGCCATCCTATAATAATACAACAGCTATTAATGTAACAATACAATAAAACAAATATATTTCATGATGTTTTTTTCATTATTTTAACAATAGGCTAATGTATATTGCTTTATATAGATTCTACAAGAAACACAAATCTTATAAACTAAATTATTTATGATTGCAGACACAAGGTTCTTGTTCTGCAGTGCTGTGTGCTAATGTGCTCCGTACACCTGCAGGACCGCAAGCAAGGTCGCAGAGAAAATGTGGACTGGATTTTGAGTGATGTGGGCATTTTCTATATGAACAAGTCCAAGGACCGCAAGCAAGGTCGCAGAGAAAATGCGGACTGTATTTTGAGTGATGTGGGCATTTTCTATATGAACAAGTGGAATGGATTAGATACCAACGCATTAAAGGGGCTCTCTACATTACGCTATGAAGTGAGGGGAAACTGAGTGAATAATGACAGGTTATATGATTATTTATTTAAACTCATATTCGGGCCACTTTATAATGAATATGTCGGCATGTATTTGTAAAAAAAAAAAAAGTTTTTTTTTTTTTTTTTTTTTTAACACAAAATTATTTAGGGGGGCTTGAGCCCCCCCAAAATAGGCCTAACAACGCCAATGGCAATATTATGATAATAATAATTGGAATTTCACTTGGCAAAATTATGACAAAAGTCATAATTTTACTCACAAAATTTCACCATTTTACAAGAATACCAAAAAAATTGTCAATATTGTGATAAAAGTTTGAATTTTGTATGACCAATGTCACCATTTTACATTAAAAAGTAACAATTTTACATGAAAAAGTAATTATTTTAGGAGAAAATATTGCAAAATAGTAACATATTGGCTCTTAACTAGTCATTATTAAGTACTTATTAATGCCTTATTCGGCATGGCCTTATTATAACCCTAACCCTCTAACCCTGGCCCTAACCAAATAACTCTAAATTGAGTCTTTGTTACTTAGAATATGTTCCCCATACTAAAGTGTTACCAAAAACATATAACTTTGTCTTGAATTTGAAAAAAAAACTACATTTTATCTGTCACTAAAGAAGGGTTCGGTGAATGCGGATATGAAACTGGTGGGGTTTGGTACCTCCAACAAGGTTAAGAACCCTTGGTCTAGTCTCTTACGTGAATGAGCTAAATAATATTATTTGATATTTTACGGTAATGTGTTAATAATTTCACACATAAGTCGCTTCTGAGTATAAGTCGCACCCCCGGCCAAACTATGAAAAAAAACTGCGACTTATAGTCCGAAAAATACGGTACATTTTTATCCTTTCTAGTATTTTATTGAAAAAAACCCAGCATACTGGCACCATACTTATTTTCACTATTGTTTCTCAGCTGTTTGTAAATGTTGCAGTTTATAAATAAAGGTTTATTTAAAAAAAAAAAGAAAAGTAGCCTATGCGCATGCGCATAGCATAGATCCAACGAATCGATGACTAAATTAATCGCCAACTATTTTTATAATCGATTTTATTCGATTTAAATGATTAGTTGATAACTAATTTGATAATCGATTAATCTGTCGATAATTACTTCGATTAATCGATTAATAATCGGATAAAATAGAAAAACTACATTTCTATCCTTTCCAGTATTTTATTGAAAAAAACCAGCATACTGGCACCATACTTATTTTTAGAGCTGTCCGATAAATGCTTTAAAATGTAATATAGGAAATTATCGGTATTGTTTTTTTTTATTAACGGTATTGTTTTTTTTAAAATCGATTTTAAACGATTAGTTGTTGCTGCCCTACTATATATATATATATATATATATATATATATATATATATATATATATATATATATATATATATATATATATATATATATATATATATATATATATATATATATATATATAAATATATATACACTACCGTTCAAAAGTTTGGGGTCACCCAAACAATTTTGTGGAATAGCCTTCATTTCTAAGAACAAGAATAGACTGTCGAGTTTCAGATGAAAGTTCTCTTTTTCTGGCCATTTTGAGCGTTTAATTGACCCCACAAATGTGATGCTCCAGAAACTCAATCTGCTCAAAGGAAGGTCAGTTTTGTAGCTTCTGTAACGAGCTAAACTGTTTTCAGATGTGTGAACATGATTGCACAAGGGTTTTCTAATCATCAATTAGCCTTCTGAGCCAATGAGCAAACACATTGTACCATTAGAACACTGGAGTGATAGTTGCTGGAAATGGGCCTCTATACACCTATGTAGATATTGCACCAAAAACCAGACATTTGCAGCTAGAATAGTCATTTACCACATTAGCAATGTATAGAGTGTATTTCTTTAAAGTTAAGACTAGTTTAAAGTTCTCTTCATTGAAAAGTACAGTGCTTTTCCTTCAAAAATAAGGACATTTCAATGTGACCCCAAACTTTTGAACGGTAGTGTATATATATATATATATGTATATGTATGTATGTATGTATGTATGTATATGTATATGTTAGGGCTGCAACTAACAACTAATTTGATAATCGATTAATCTGTCGATTATTACTTCGATTAATCGATTAACAATAGGATAAAAGAGACAAATTACATTTCTATCCTTTCCAGTATTTTATTGGGAAAAAAACCAGCATACTGGCACCATACTTATTTTGATTATTGTTTCTCATCTGTTTGTAAATGTTGCAGATAATAAATAAAGGTTTATAAAAATAAAAAAAAAGTAGCCTCTGCGCATGTGCATAGCACAGATCCAACGAATCGATGACTAAATTAATCGCCAACTATTTTTATAATCGATTTGAATCGATTTAATCGATTAGTTGTTGCAGCCCTAATTTATTCATTTATCTACCACTATTCCCTAATTCAGCAGCTATCTTTTAGGGATTATTCAAGGCCCCTTTTTGTTTCCACTGTCACGGCCAAGCCGGGGAAAAAGGGGGTCCAGTCATGAGCCATTTAACCACGGGGGGGGGAAGCAGAGAGGGGCCCCTCTAAACGGGACTTCCCGAACCCATCTAGGTGGCGCATTGGAATAGCCGAGTAACAAATGGACAGTGGAAGCGGTTTGTAATGGTGATTAGAGTCTGAAATTGGTTCAGATTTACAGTGTCAGTCAGAGATGGAGAGGGAGGAATAAGCAGTCTAAGCGGTCTAATGGATCCATCAGCGCGCTCGGGCGGCTCGGCGGGCCGAGCGGGGTCACCAGCCATCCGCGGGCGCCGCAAAAGCACTTCAATTTTGTTAGGAAATGTATCAATTTAACCGACTCCGGCGCCACCCTGGAAACCTAATGAATCTGGACTCAATTTTCCAGCACACTGACTCTGGCGAAGCAGGGAAAACAATGTCGGCGGCGAAGGGGCCCCCTCCGCCTCACCGCTGAGGGGGGCGGGGGGGTTACGAGGGGGCGGCCCTGGCGTTTATCTAGCGGCATAGCGGCGGCGCCGGCTGCTGTCACTCATCTAACAATCGCGTCATTAAAGGTAAATTGGCTTCGATTTCAGCGGAATGATAATGCTAATTGAGTGGCAACACATAATACGGGGGTGCTGTTGTGCGGCGTGGGGGTGTGCAGATTAAATGGCCGCACAATGGCGGGCTGCGGGCATGGCAGATGTTGCTTTGTGTTGACGAGCGAATTGACATATCTCTTGCTTGTCAGGCCGCGGCTTTTAGAGGAGACTTAACAGGACCAGATGGCCCCCGCACAGCTGAATAAAGCAGTTAAACAGTTTGAAGACAAACTCGGAGGGGAAAACGTGCCGCCCGGTAATTAAACACGAGTGGGGGCCCCGCTCCATTGACCGGGGCCGCGCCTGACGGAAGGCTAATGAGACGACTTTACACTGTACTTAGGCCACTTAGGCAACTTGTGTCCACGGGCACTTTGGAAAAAGGAAACAAAACTCCCCCGTGCACAACAATTCGCGGGACTTGTCGGGTGCGTCAAAGCCACAGGTGGCGCTATAAGGACATTATCAAGCGGGGAAAGGACAGTTGTAAAAAAAAAAAAAGGAGCATTGTATGCAATGTTCCCTCTAAGGTGCGCGCCTGTGCGATTGCGTATTGCTCAAGCGTCCTCTGCGCACGGCAAATCTATGCCACGCACAAAATCAAATAAAAAAAATAAGCGCATAACAATTTCCGACACACGGACACGACAGAGAAAACAGTTTTCGTCATCATTGCTCAAATATTGTCTGTCGAGACGCTTTGAGGACATGAATTCCATCCATCACTTTACCGAGCAAAACTCTTTTTTTGTCGGCCATAAACGCATCACCAAAACATTAGTAAAAAAAAATGATATCTAGCAAAAGTGGTCATTTTCTGCAGTACAAACCAGACCAAAAGCAACTTTGTTACATCAACAGCAGCCGCTCGCTCTTTCTCACTTGCGCCAACACATGCACATATGGCACTTAGCCAGCGATGCGTTTACAGCCACACAAAAAGTCGGACAACTCCGACACCACACATAAAGTGTCATTGCAGGTCGTTACACTATGATTTACCAATCAAACGTGTGCTTATTCTAGTGTCATTTATTAGGAATCTTAATTGATAAATATTAATCATGAAATGCTGTTGGTATATGAAATAAATACTCATAAAAATATAGGAAGTTGCAGGAATGTACACATGATCCCCTGCTTACATCTCATTGTGCAACATGTGAATGTTTTAATGGGAACTAAATGCAATGTCTGAAAGGGGTACACATTATTTCCAAAGCAGGACCTCCACCCATACAAGTACACAGTTCATGAAAAACAATATTTTTTGTTATTGTCATTGTAAGTGGGCCTAAATACTTATATTAGAAATGGAAATGACTGCTGTCATTTGATTATAATAATAAGAGAATGTTGTCTGTCTATCGGTGTTGGCCCTGCGATGAGGTGGGGACTTGTCCAGGGTGTACGCCGCCTTCCGCCCGAATGCAGCTGAGATAGGCTCCGATATTGTCCAACTCTTAAATACCGATTCCAATATCAACCGATACCGATATATACAGTGGGGGAATTAACACATTGTTATGCCTAATTTTGTTGTGATGCCCCGCTGGATGCATTAAACCAGTGGTTCTTAACCTGGGTTCGATGGAACCCTAGGGGTTCGGTGAGTCGGCCTCAGGGGTTCGGCGGAGGTCAAAACACACCCGACTCATCGTGTAGATACAAACTTCTCCCTATCGGCGTATTACGGATACGACAACAGCTGACTGGTTTGCAGGTGTGTAATTTGTTGTGAGTTTATGCACTGTGTTGGTTTTGTTCTTTGAACAAGGTGATGTTCATGCACGGTTCATTTTGTGCACCAGTAATAAAACATGATAACACTTTAGTATGGAGAACATATTCACCATTAATTAGTTGCTTATTAACATGCAAATTAGTAACATATTGGCTCTTAACTAGTCATTATTATGTACTTATTAATGCCTTATTTGGCATGGCCTTATTATAACCCTGACCTTAACCCTAACCAAATAACTCTAAATTAAGTCTTTGTTACTTGGAATATGTTCCCCATACTAAAGTGTTACCAAAAACATATAACTCTGTCTTGAATTTGAAAAAAATAACATTTTATTTTTCACTAAAGAAGGGTTCGGTGAATGCGCATATGAAACTGGTGGGGTTCGGTACCTCCAACAGGGTTAAGAACCACTGCGTTAAACAATGTAACAAGGTTCTCCAAAATAAATCAACTCAAGTTATGGAAAAAAAATGCCAACATGGCACTGCCATATTTATTATTGAAGTCACAAAGTGCATTATTTTTTTTAAACATGCCTCAAAACAGCAGCTTGGAATTTGCTGAGAGAGCATGAGGAGTATGAGGTAGGGGGGGTAGCAGGGGTGTATATTGTAGCGTCCCGGAAGAGTTAGTGCTGCAGGGGGTTCTGGGTATTTGTTCTGTTGTGTTTATGTTGTGTTACGATGCGGATGTTCTCCCGAAATGTTTTTGTCAATCTTGTTTGGTGTGGGTTCACAGTGTGGCGCATATTTGTAACAGTGTTAAAGTTGTTTATATGGGTACCCTCAGTGTGACCTGTATGGCTGTTGACCAAGTATGCATTGCATTCACTTGTGTGTGTGAAAAGCCGTAGATATTGTGTGACTGGGCCGGCACGCAAAGGCAGTGCCTTTAAAGCACGCCCCCAATATTGTTGTCTGGGTGGAAATCGGGAGAAATTCGGGAGAATGGTTGCCACGGGAGATTTTTGGGAGGGGCACTGAAATTCGGGAGTCTCCCAGGAAAATCGTGAGGGTTGGCAAGTATTATTATTATTATTATTAGTATTATTACTATTGGTATTTGTATTGCTCCATTTGTAGTGTAGTAATGCTCATTGTCATTTCTGTATTGTTTTTTATTTTTGCTAACTGCTTATTTGCTATTACTTTTACCATCATATTTGTACATGTCGTATTTGCTGATGTTGCTCTATTGTTGTTGTTGTTGTTGTGTTTGCTGTTGTTGTTTTTGTCTCTCTGTCTTATCCCCCTCTTGTCCCCACAATTTCCCCCTCTGTCTTCTTTTTTCTCTCTTTCTATCCCCTCCTGCTCCGGCCCGGCTGTACCAAATGATAATATAAATACATATAAGAAAGAAGTCAAATACAAATAAGGCAACAAGAGAAGTATTCTACACTTCTCTTTTGTAAAGTAAATCTGAACAGCCGATATGGGCATCTACATCTACTATATGATTTGCCTGAGAAGCTGGACAGGACAAAAAAATAAAATAAAATAAATTTAAAAAAGCAGAAAAATATATTTGTGGCGGACGTAATTCTTTTGTGGCGGGCCGCCACAAATAAATGAATGTGTGGGAAACAGTGTGTTAATAATTTCACACATAAGTCGCTCCTGAGTATAAGTCGCACCCCCGGCCAAACTATGAAAAAAACTGCGACTTATAGTCCGAAAAATACGGTAAGTGTTTTGGTCCTAAATGATGTCAGTAAGATATTACAGCTTGCTGCTGAGATTTGATGACCTATATTGAGTAAAACATGCTTGAAACTAGAATATCAACTGTTGCAAAGCTGTGTCATCAACACTCACAAGTATAAAACTACTTTTTTAAAGTACAAACCCCGTTTCCATATGAGTTGGGAAATTGTGTTAGATGTAAATATAAACGGAATACAATGATTTTCAACCCATATTCAGTTGAATATGCTACAATGACAACATATTTGATGTTCAAACTCATAAACTTTATTTTTTTTTTGCAAATGATAATTAACTTAGAATTTCATGGCTGCAACACGTACCAAAGTAGTTGGGAAAGGGCATGTTCACCACTGTGTTACATGGCCTTTCCTTTTAACAACACTCAGTAAACGTTTGGGAACTGAGGAGACACATTTTTGAAGCTTCTCAGGTGGAATTCTTTCCCATTCTTGTTTTATGTAGAGCTTCAGTCGTTCAGTCCGGGGGTCTCCGCTGTCGTATTTTATGCTTCATAATGCGCCACACATTTTCGATGGGAGACAGGTCTGGACTGCAGGCAGGCCAGTCTAGTACCCGCACTCTTTTTTAAGACAGCGCTTAGATGGCAACATACTGTATGTTGTTCCAAAACCTGTATGTTCCTTTCAGCATTAATGGTGCCTTCACAGATGTGTAAGTTACCCATGTCTTGGGCACTAATACACCCCCATACCATCACACATGCTGGCTTTTACACTTGGCATCGATAACAGTCTGGATGGTTCGCTTCCCCTTTGGTCCGGATGACACAATGTCGAATATTTCCAAAAACAATTTGAAATGTGGACTCGTCAGACCACAGAACACTTTTCCATCTTAGATGATCTCGGGCCCAGAGAAGCCGGCGGCGTTTCTGGGTGTTGTTGATAAATGGCGTTCGCTTTGCAAAGTAGAGCTTTAACTTGCTCTTACAGATGTAGCGACAAACTGTAGTTAGTGGCAGTGGTTTTCTGAAGTGTTCCTGAGCCCATATGTGGTGATATCCTTTAGAGATTGATGTCGGTTTTTGATACATACGTGTTTGATGAGCATTACTCAACTTTATCAGTATTTATTGCCACCTTTCCCAACTTCTTTGTCACGTGTTGCTGGCATCAAATTCTAAAGTTAATGATTATTTGCAAAAAAAAAATGTTTATCAGTTTGAACATCAAATATGTTGTCTTTGTAGCATATTCAACTGAATATGGGTTGAAAAGGATTTGCAAATCATTGTATTCCGTTTATATTTACATCTAACACAATTTCCCAACTCATATGGAAACGGGGTTTGTATATTGAGTAAAACATGCTTGAAACTAGAATATCAACTGTTGCAAAGCTGTGTCATCAACACTCACAAGTATAAAACTACTTTTTTAAAGTAATAATTTCAATCATGATGCCGAGCGCATATCATTATGTCAAGATAATGGCACTAGCATTTACTTCATTTAAGAATATTTTTCAACATATTGAGCAAAAAGGTCTCTTTTTTTTTTTTCTACCAAGAAAAGTGCACTTGTTATTAGTGAGAATATACTTATTTTAAGGGATTTTTGGGTTCATTGAGGTTAGCTAATTTTACTTCTTTTGGAAAGTCTTGACAAGCCGAATTTTCTTGTTCAATCCAATCCAATCCACTTTATTTATATAGCACATTTAAACAACAAAATGTTTCCAAAGTGCTGCAGAACAATATTAAAAACAACATTCAAATATTATCCTTAGCTCCACCAATGACTGAATAAAAACAAAAAATAAATAAATATAAAACCAATATAAAATATATATGATTAAAAACGATTTTAAAGGGTAAAACCTATTAAAACAGTAAATAGAAATCAACATTTTAAAAACACAGAGGACCACACAACTCACGTAGTGTTAAAAGCCAGAGAATAAAAGTGGGTCTTAAGACGAGACTTAGAACACTCCACTGTGGGAGCAGTTGGAACATGGAGGGGCAGAGTGTTCCAGAGCTTAGGGCCGACCACAGAGAAGGCCCCTGTCTCCCCTGGTTTTAAGTCTGGTCTTGGGCACTACGAGCTGGAGCTGGCTCTCGGACCTCAGAGCGTGCGCAGGATTGTACATTTGGATGAGGTCCGAGATATACTGAGGTGCCAGTCCATGTTCTATTGGCAGATCATTTTGCTTAGTTCAAGTAAAATAACCCTCATTTTTGTATTTTTAGGGACCGGATGTCCCTTTGCAAAGGGACAGAGGACCCTATTGTATTTCTAGCGTTTTATTATTATTATTATTATTTTTATTATTATACCGCCGCCTCTTTGAGCTGTAATTTGACCCCCTTAACATGCTTCAAAACTCACCATATTTGACACACACTTCAGGACTGGCGAAAATTGCCATCTAATCAAAAAACCTAGCCCCAAAACTGAAAATTGACCTCTAGCGCCCCCTAGGAAGAAAACACAGACACAACTGCCTGTAACTCCCACTACGAATGTCGGAGAGACATGAAACAAAAACCTCTATGTAGGTCTCACTTAGACCTAGATTTCATACACTGACATCCCCCAGCAAAAATCAACAGGAAGTTTGCAATTCCCCCTTCAAAACAAAAGTTTAGTAAAAACAGTCACCTTTGCCTCTTTGAGCTGTAATTTGACCCTCTTAACATGCTTCAAAACTCACCAAACTGGACACACACATCAGGACTGGCGAAAATTGCGATTTAATAAAATAAAAAATAAACAAAACTCAAAATTGCGCTCTAGCGCCCCTAGGAATAAAACACAGACAAAACTGCTACTAGGAAGAAACCACAAACAAAACTGCCTGTAACTTCCAGTAGGAATGTCGTAGAGACATGAAACAAAAACCTCTATGTAGGTCTCACTTAGACCTAGATTTCATACACTGACACCCCCCAGCAAAAATCAACAGGAAGTTTACAATTCCCCCTTCAAAACAAAAGTTTTGTAAAAACAGTCACCTTTGCCTCTTTGAGCTGTAATTTGACCCCCTTAACATGCTTCAAAACTCACCAAACTGGACACACACATCAGGACTGGCGAAAATTGCGATTTAATATAATTAAAAAAACTCAAAATTGCGCTCTAGCGCCCCTAGGAATAAAACACAGACAAAACTGCTACTAGGAAGAAAACACAAACAAAACTGCCTGTAACTTCCAGTAGGAATCTCGTAGAGACATGAAACAAAAACCTCTATGTAGGTCTCACTTAGACCTAGATTTCATTGAATGACAACCCCCAGCAAAAATCTACAGGAAGTTTGCAATTCCCCCTTCAAAACAAAAGTTTAGTAAAAACAGTCACCTTTGCCTCTTTGAGCTGTAATTTGACCCCCTTAACAGGCTTCAAAACTCACCATATTTGACACACACTTCAGGACTGGCGAAAATTGCCATCTAATCAAAAAACCTAGCCCCAAAACTGAAAATTGACCTCTAGCGCCCCCTAGGAAGAAAACACAGACAAAACTGCCTGTAACTCCCACTACGAATGTCGGAGAGACATGAAACAAAAACCTCTATGTAGGTCTCACTTAGACCTAGATTTCATACACTGACATCCCCCAGCAAAAATCAACAGGAAGTTTGCAATTCCCCCTTCAAAACAAAAGTTTTGTAAAAACAGTCACCTTTGCCTCTTTGAGCTGTAATTTGACCCCCTTAACATGCTTCAAAACTCACCAAACTGGACACACACATCAGGACTGGCGAAAATTGCGATTTAATAAAATAAAAAATAAAAAAAACTCAAAATTGCGCTCTAGCGCCCCTAGGAATAAAACACAGACAAAACTGCAACTAGGAAGAAACCACAAACAAAACTGCCTGTAACTTCCAGTAGGAATGTCGTAGAGACATGTAACAAAAACCTCTATGTAGGTCTCACTTAGACCTAGATTTCATTGAATGACAACTCCCAGCAAAAATCTACAGGAAGTTTGCATTTCCCCCTTCAAAACAAAAGTTTTGTAAAAACAGTCACCTTTGCCTCTTTGAGCTGTAATTTGACGCCCTTAACATGCTTCAAAACTCACCAAACTGGACACACACATCAGGACTGGCGAAAATTGCGATTTAATAAAATAAAAAATAAAAAAAACTCAAAATTGCGCTCTAGCGCCCCTAGGAATAAAACACAGACAAAACTGCTACTAGGAAGAAAACACAAACAAAACTGCCTGTAACTTCCAGTAGGAATGTCGTAGAGACATGAAACAAAAACCTCTATGTAGGTCTCACTTAGACCTAGATTTCATTGAATGACAACTCCCAGCAAAAATCTACAGGAAGTTTGCAATTCCCCCTTCAAAACAAAAGTTTAGTAAAAACAGTCACCTTTTTTCAAACATTATCTCCTCTGAGCGCGTTTATCGTGTCAAAGTCGGTCCCGTCCATCGCTGCTTGCAGCTTTAATTTTTTCTTATTTTTAAACACTGACTTTTTGCAGTGTGGGCCTTAAATTAAAAACTGGGGGTTTGGGAAAAGTGAAATTCTACTATCAGTAACCTGAAACACAGATTGCACGTGGATTAGTTTTCCCCCTTAAATATCTGCACTACTTTGCCTTATTTAACATCCCTGACTCTTCTATTATGCAGCCTGTTCCTGGTGACAGAATCCTCTCATAACTGAGGTCAAGTGCGTTTGTTCAGTGGTGTCTGCATAAGAAATGATTAAATCTAATGTTGCATAAGTAGATTATTTTAACTGGCAGCCCATTTTGAGGATTACGACCAAACCTCTTTTTTTTTTTTTTTGGAATAATTATTTTAAACGCACACCTTGGACGTAGTGCCAGCAGTCTAGTTTTAACTTGCACGGCTACCTTTTTTTTTTTATGCGCGGCGCATAATACGGCCCCCTCGCTTGTCGGCAGTGTTATGGAGTAGAGAGGCTGCCCCCTCCACTTGACCTCACCATTATGGCGAGCGCTGATCTCATTTGACAAGGCCGGCTGGAGCGGCCCCTTCAATGTCTGACAAGTCTTTGGAGAAAATCCTCCTCCATGCAGTATTAATATTAAATGGGAGGAGTAGCGCGGGTCCGGTTGTAATCAGCCTGCTAAGAGAGAAAAGGTATGGCGTTCTCTTCTGAGAGAGGGTGATGCTTGTATTGTTATACTCGCACAGAGCACTTCTGCTGGATGCCGCTTCAAAGACACTGTGTAAATTACAGCGCTGTCTTGGAACTCCACGATGTATTTGTACAGTAAATGTTAGTTTTTCCTTTAAGATCGACGCAAAATGTACGCATGTAGAAACTCTAATGCAAAATTGTACAAACCCCGTTTCCATATGAGTTGGGAAATTGTGTTAGATGTAAATATAAACGGAATTCAATGATTTGCAAATCATTTTCAACCCATATTCAGTTGAATATGCTACAAAGACAACATATTTGATGTTCAAACTGATAAACTATTTTTTTTTTTGCAAATAATCATTAACTTTAGAATTTGATGCCAGCAACACGTGACAAAGAAGTTGGTAAAGGTGGCAATAAATACTGATAAAGTTGAGGAATGCTCATCAAACACTTTTTTGGAACATCCCACAGGTGAACAGGCAAATTGGGAACAGGTGGGTGCCATGATTGGGTATAAAAGCAGCTTCTCTGAAATGCCCAGTCATTCACAAATAAGGATGGGGCGAGGGTCACCACTTTGTCAACAAATGCGTGAGCAAATTGTTGAACAGTTTAAGAAAAACCTTTCTCAACCAGCTATTGCAAGGAATTTAGGGATTTCACCATCTACGGTCCGTAATATCATCAAAAGGTTCTGAGAATCTGGAGAAATCACTGCACGTAAGCGATAATATTACAGACCTTCGATCCCTCAGGCGGTACTGCATCAAAAAGCCACATCAGTGTGTAAAGGATATCACCACGTGGGTTCAGGAACACTTCAGAAAACCATTGTCAGTAACTACAGTTGGTTGCTACACCTGTAAGTGCAAGTTAAAACTCTACTATGCAAAAGCGAAAGCCATTTGTCAACAACACCCAGAAACGCTGCAGGCTACGCTGGGCCCGAGCTCATCTAAGATGGACTGGTTAAAAGTTAAGTTAAAGTACCAATGATTGTCACACACACACTAAGTGTGGTGAAATTTGTCCTCTGCATTTGACCCATCCCCTTGTTCACCCCCTGGGAGGTGAGGGGAGCAGTGGGCAGCAGCGGTGGCTGCGCCCGGGAATCATTTTTGGTGATTTAACCCCCAATTCCAACCCTTGATGCTGAAGTCAATAACATCAAAAAAGCTCACCTTTGTGCATTCACGCACAGTATAAAACGTTTGGTGGACAAAATGAGACAAAGATGGAGTGGCATAAAACACGTCTTTCTGTGGCAACGTCCCATTTTTATAGTGTTTGGTATGACTCGGCCGGGGTTTGAACTCACAACCACTAGGCCACCGAGTAGGTGGTAGGTAAGATGGACCGGTCGGTGCAAAGTAGAAAAGTGTTCTGTGGTCTGACGAGTCCACATTTCAAATTGTTTTTGGAAACTGTGGACGTCGTGTCCTTCGGACCAAAGAAGAAAAGAATCATCCGGATTGTTCTAGGCGCAAAGTTGAAAAGCCAGCATCTGTGATGGTATGGGGGTGTATTAGTGCCCAAGACATGGGTAACTTACACATCTGTGAAGGCACCATTAATGCTGAAAGGTACATACAGGTTTTGGAGCAACATATGTTGCCATCCAAGCAACGTTACCATGGACGCCCCTGCTTATTTCAGCGAGACGATGCCAAGCCACGTGTTACAACAGCGTGGCTTCATAGTAAAAGTGCGCGGGTACTAGACTGGCCTGCCTGTAGTCCAGACCTGTCTCCCATTGAAAATGTGTTTGGCGCATTATGTAGCCTAAAATAGCACAAGGGAGACCCCGGACTGTTGAACAACTTAAGCTGTACATCAAGCAAGAATGGGAAAGAATTCTACCTGAAAAGCTTTAAAAATTCAACAAAATGTACTGAGTGTTGTTAAAAGGAAAGGCCATGTAACACAGTGGTAAAAAGGCCCCTGTGACAACTTTTTTGCGATGTGTTGCTGCCATTAAATTCTAAGTTAATGATTATAAAGTTTCTCAGTTGGAACATTACATATCTTGTCTTTGCGGTCTATTCAATTGAATATAAGTTGAAAAGGATTTGCAAATCATTGTATTCTGTTTTTATTTACTATTTAATAGTAAATATCGGCAGGCCGATGTTATCGGCCGATAAATGCTTTAGGGCTATATAAATAAACATTGATTGATTGATTGATTGATTAAAATGTAATATCGGAAATTATCGGTATCGTTTTTTTTTTTTATCGGTATCGTTTTTTTTTGTTTTTTTTTGTTTTTTTTATTAAATCGACATAAAAAACACAAGATACACTTACAATTAGTGCACCAACCCAAAAAACCTCCCTCCCCCATTTACACTCATTCACACAAAAGGGTTGTTTCTTTTTGTTATTAATATTCTGGTTCCTACATGATATATCAATATATATCTGTATATATATATTTCACCATGTAATGCGCTTTGAGTCACTAGAGAAAAAGCGCTATATAAAAATATAATTCCCTTCACTTCACATATCGATACAGTCTGCAAGGGATACAGTCCGTAAGCACACATGATTGTGTGTCGTGCTGGTCCACTAATAATACTAACCTTTAACAGTTAATTTTACTCATTTTCATTAATTACTAGTTTCTATGTAACTGTTTTTATATTGTTTTACTTTCTTTTTTATTCAAGAAAATGTTTTTAATTTATTTATCTTATTTTATTTTTTTCAAAAGGACCTTATCTTCACCATACCTGGTTGTCCAAATTAGGCATAATAATGTGTTAATTCCACGACTGTATATATCGGTATCGGTAATTAAGAGATGGACAATATCGGATATCGACAAGAAGCCATTATCGGACATCCCTACTATTTACACAACTTCACTGGTTTTTGGGTTTTGTACTTTTTGAGAAGTGAAACACATGAGTTGGCATATCCATTCACGGGGGGGGGGGGGGGGGGATACTGCCCCTGATATCGATATTTGTATCGATCCACCCATTCCCTCATTTGCAGTGTTGCTCTCCCTTCAAGTCGCCCTGACGACGGTATCGTTACAGTACACTAACACACCTTTTTTTTCTTCCCTTTTTCGGACCGCGACCGCTTCAAAGACACTCTGTAAATTGCGGCACCTCCTCTGACAGTGTGCTATTATTCTGTCACAGGTATTGCCTTTGACTGACTATTATCTCGGGGGGGGCCAAATAGAGCCGAGGACGGCGCCCTGGAAGGCGAGAGACGTGCCGTTTATATTCCGCTGTCTTTTCCGTTTTCCTTCAACCGGAGCTTTGTTTATTTGCTGTGGAACAAACAGATCTGTGCCCGGGCCCCCCGCTGAGAGGGGAAGTTAGGGATGCTATTTTAAAGGTTGCCACCGACTATTTTTGTGTCGTCTCTCTTCTCTCTTCCCCAAGGTGTTGCACTGCCAGACATTTAATGGAGGGACTGGCGGTTTCATATCAGTAAGCGAAATCAAATAATGCAGGATGATTTACTCCCCCCCGGCTACTAGGGAGCGTACTTCTATGAAGCGGCCCGAGCTTGGGGCTCGGGCGTAATCAGCTTGAAAATATTTCAATTATTGTGTTGATTTTAGCGGATTTAAGACGGGCGCATCCCGCCCGTGACCTGCCGAGGAAGGCATTGATTTAAACAGGTGTCAGCGCAGGAAGCATGGAGGCAATTTAAATGGGAATGGGATGGCAAAGTCATCGAGCGTTGTGTCGAGTGCGCGTGTGACATCCGCCCGGTGTCGCCGAATCAATGCGGCTCAGCTCCACTCGGGAGAAATCATCCATCTGTTGGACCGCCGCAACAAAGGGATTGCTTTTTTGTGAACGGCCTTGTCTGCCATATTGTTTGTTTGGAGCAAAAAGCCACTCTTTAGAGCACTAAACCAATTAGCGATGAATGGATTCTGTCAGTGGAATAGACATAATGTGGTTTGTTATTGCCACTGGTGGGAAGTTTTTGCAGTGGGGAGAAAGAAAAAAAAAGTTGAAATTGCGGCTGAACGGGACTCTTTAATCTCCTGAGAGCCTGTGGACATTTGTTGTCGGACTCTTTCTGTTATGTAAGACACACAAACGTCCACTGTCCAATGTGGACTATCTGTCCAAAGTGCCTTTTTGAAGGGGTCGGATTATGCACTGCAAAAAGTCAGCGCTCAAAAACAAGAAAAAAAAAAAAAAAAATGAGTATTTTATTTGAACTAAGCAAAATTATCTGCCAATAGAACAAGAAAATTCGGCTTGTCAAGACTTTCCAAAACAATTAAAACTAGTCCTAAGTGTCCAAAAACTTTTGTCTACTGTTAGTCCTAAGTGTCCAATACTTTTATAAAGAAATGATAAATGGGTTATACTTGTATAGCGCTTTTCTACCTTCAAGGTACTCAAAGCGCTTTGACACTATTTCCACATTTACCCATTCACACACACATTCACACACTGATGGCGGGAGCTGCCATGCAAGGCGCTAACCAGCAGCCATCAGGAGCAAGGGTGAAGTGTCTTGCCCAAGGACACAACGGACATGACTAGGATGGTAGAAGGTGGGGATTGAACCCCAGTAACCAGCAACACTCCGATTGCTGGCACAGCCACTCTACCAACTTCGCCACGCCGTCCCTATATAAAGTCTTTTGTCTATTGTTAGTCCTAAGTGTCCCAATACTTCTGTCTAGTGTTAGTCGTAAGTGTCCCAATACTTTTGTCTAGTGTTATTCCTTAGTGTCCCAAAACTTTAGTGTAGTGTTAGTCCTTAGTGTCCCAATACTTTTGTCTAGTGTTAGTCCTAAGTGTCCCAATACTTTTGTCCAGTGGTAGTCCTAAGTGTCCCAATACTTTTGTCCATTGTTAGTCCTTAGTGTCCCAAAACTTTTGTCTAGTGTTAGTCCTTAGTGTCCCAATACTTTTGTCCAGTGTTAGTCCTTAGTGTCCCAATACTTTTGTCCAGTGTTAGTCCTTAGTGTCCCAATACTTTTGTCTAGTGTTAGTCCTTAGTGTGTCAATACTTTTGTCCAGTGTTAGTCCTTAGTGTCCCAATACTTTTGTCCAGTGTTAGTCCTTAGTGTCCCAATACTTTTGTCTAGTGTTAGTCCTTAGTGTCCCAATACTTTTGTCCAGCGTTAGTCCTTAGTGTCCCAATACTTTTGTCTAGGTGTCCCAATACTTTTGTCTATTGTTAATCCTTAGTGTCCCAATACTTTTGTCTACTGTTAGTCCTTAGTGTCCCAATACTTATGTCTAGGTGTCCCAATACTTTTGTTTATTGTTAGTCCTTAGTGTCCCAATACTTTTGTCCAGTGTTAGTCCTTAGTGTCCCAATACTTTTGTCTAGGTGTCCCAATACTTTTGTCCAGTGTTAGTCTTTAGTGTCCCAATACTTATGTCCAGTGTTAGTCCTTAGTGTCCCAATACTTTTGTCCAGCGTTAGTCCTTAGTGTCCCAATACTTTTGTCTAGGTGTCCCAATACTTTTGTCTATTGTTAGTCCTTAGTGTCCCAATACTTTTGTCTACTGTTAGTCCTTAGTGTCCCAATACTTTTGTCTAGGTGTCCCAATACTTTTGTTTATTGTTAGTCCTTAGTGTCCCAATACTTTTGTCCAGTGTTAGTCCTTAGTGTCCCAATACTTTTGTCTAGGTGTCCCAATACTTTTGTCCAGTGTTAGTCTTTAGTGTCCCAATACTTATGTCCAGTGTTAGTCTTTAGTGTCCCAATACTTATGTCCAGTGTTAGTCCTTAGTGTCCCAATACTTTTGACTAGGTGTCCCAATACTTTTGTCTATTGTTAGTCCTTAGTGTCCCAATACTTTTGTCTAGGTGTCCCAATACTTTTGTCTATTGTTAGTCGGCTTGTAAAGACTTTCCAAAACAAGTCCAATTAAAGCTGCAAGCAGCGATGGACGGGACCGACTTTGACGGCACATAAAATCCAAACCTGAGCAGTAATTAAAACCCTTTGTTCAATCTCTCTCCTGTGCTAGTTTGAAGCCGACACGACAAACGCGCTCAGAGGAGATAATGTTTGAAAAAAGGTGACCGGTTTTTACAAAACTTTTGTTTTGAAGGTGGAATTGCAAACTTCCTGTTGATTTTTGCTGGGGGTTGTCAGTGAATGAAATCTAGGTCTAAGTGAGACCTACATAGATGTTTTTGTTACATGTCTCTACGACATTCTCACTGGAAGTTATAGGCAGTTTTGTCTGTGTTTTCTTCCTAGGAGCAGTTTTGTCTGTGTTTTCTTCCTAAGGGGCGCTAGAGCGCAATTTTTGAGTTTTGGTGTTTTTTTTATTAGATCGCAATTTTTGCCAGTCCTGATGTGTGTGTCCAGTTTGGTGAGTTTTGAAGCATGTTAAGAGGGTCAAATTATAGCTCAAAGAGGCAAAGGTGACTTTTGTTTTGAAGGGGGAATTGCAAACTTCCTGTTGATTTTTGCTGAAGGATGTTAGTGTTTGAAATCTAGGTCTAAGTGAGAATTACATATAGGTTTTTGTTTAATTTTCGCCAGTCCTTGTTGCAATTTTCGCCAGTCCTGGTGTCTGTGTCAAATATGGTGAGTTTTGAAGCATGTTAAGGGGGTCAAATTACAGCTCAAAGAGGCGGCGGTATAATAATAATAAAACCTTACAAATACAATAGGGTCCTCTGTCCCAAAGGGACATTCGGTCCCTAATTAGCTAACCTCAATGAACCCAAAAAATACCTTAAAATAAGTATATTCTCACTAATAACAAGTGCACTTTTCTTGGTAGAAAAAAAAAAAAAACCTCTTTGCTCAATATTTTGAAAAATATTCTTAAATTAGCTAGTGCCATTATCTTGACATAATGATATGCGCTCGGCATCATGATTTTTTTTTATTTTCATGCTTGAAATAAGAAATGATTACTTTAAAAAAGTAGTTTTATACTTGTGAGTGTTGATGACACAGCTTTGCATCAGTTGATATTCTAGTTTCAAGCATGTTGTACTCAATATAGGTCATCAAATCTCAGCAACAAGCTGTAATATCTTACTGAGATCATTTAGGACCAAAACACTTAAAACAAGTAAAACACGACTAGACTAAAACTGAAGTGGCTACAAAGTAAGCAAAAACAGAATGCTGGACGACAGCAAAGACTTACTGCGGAGCAAAGACATACAATGTACATCCGAACATGACATGACAATCAACAATGTCTCCACACTGCAAAAAGTCAGTGTTCAAAAACAAGAAGAAAAAAATACAACAATGAGGGGTATTTTATTTGAACTAAGCAAAATAATCTGCCAATAGAACAAGAAAATTCGGCTTGTCAAGACTTTCCAAAACAAGTCAAATCAGCTAACCTCAATGAACCCCAAAATACCTTAAAATAAGTGTATTGTCACTAATAACAAGTGCACTTTTCTTGGTAGAAAAAAAAAATGAGACCCTTTTGCTCAATATGTTGAAAAATATTCTTAAAATAAGTAAATGCTAGTGCCATTACTTATTACTTAAAATAAGTATATTCTCACTAATAATGGGTCCCATTTTTATAGTCTTTGGTACGATCTCAGGGCGGACACTCTAACCCAGGGGTCACCTACGCGGTGCCCGCGGGCACCAGGTAGCCCGTAAGGACCAGATGAGTAGCCCGCTGGCCTGTTCTAAAAATAGCTCAAATAGCAGCACTTACCAGTGAGCTGCCTCTATTTTTTAAATTGTATTTATTTACTAGCAAGCTGGTCTCGCTTTGCCCGACATTTTTAATTCTAAGAGAGACAAAACTCAAATAGAATTTGAAAATCCAAGAAAATATTTTAAAGACTTGGTCTTCACTTGTTTAAATAAATTCATAATTTTTTTTACTTTGCTTCTTATAACTTTCAGAAAGACAATTTTAGAGAAAAAATACAACCTTAAAAATTATTTTAGGATTTTTAAACACATGTACCTTTTTACCTTTTAAATTCCTTCCTCTTCTTTCCTGACAATTTAAATCAATGTTCAAGTAAATTTATTTTTTTTATTGTACAGAATAATAAATACGTTTTAATTTGATTCTTCATTTTAGCTTCTGTTTTTTCGACAAAGAATATTTGTGAAATATTTCTTCAAACTTATTATGATTAAAATTCAAAAAAATTATTCTGGCAAATCTAGAAAATCTGTAGAATCAAATTTAAATCTTATTTCAAAGTCTTTTGAATTTATTTTAAAATTTTTGTTCTGGAAAATCTAGAAGAAATAATGATTTGTCTTTGTTAGAAATATAGCTCGGTCCAATTTGTTATATATTCTAACAAAGTGCAGATTGGATTTTAACCTATTTAAAACATGTCATCAAAATTCTAAAAATTAATCTTAATCAGGAAAAATTAGTAATGATGTTCCATTAATTATTTTTTTTATTTTTTCAAAAAGATTCGAATTAGCTAGTTTTTCTCTTCTTTTTTTCGGTTGAATTTTGAATTTTAAAGAGTCGAAATTGAAGATAAACTATGTTTCAAAATTTAATTTTCATTTTTTTCGTGTTTTCTCCTCTTTTAAACCGTTCAATTTAGTGTAAATATCATTAATTATTAATAATAACATAGAATTAAAGGTAAATTGAGCAAATTGGCTATTTCTGGCAATTTATTTAAGTGTGTATGAAACTGGTAGCCCTTCGCATTAATCAGTACCCAAGAAGTAGCTCTTGGTTTCAAAAAGGTTGGTGACCCCTGCTCTAACCACTAGGCCACTGAGTAGGTTTATGGCAGTGTTTCTTAACGATTGTAATACACTTTTCCACCACCTGTGGCAGGAATGACAATCTCAAACAAACAGAAGAAGTCTCGAGCTAAAGTCATAGAAAAGTTTCTCAAGTGCAAAAATTATGACCAAAGTGGTGAAGCTGTATTTTGATTTGCAGTTAAATTTTGACAGTTAAAAAAAAAAGTGTTATTTACTCGCAGAATTTGACAAAGGGGAGAAAGACTAAGCCACATTTCTCCGCTGTGGAGGCCATGGTAGCACCAGGACTTTTCACACTTCTTCCTCGGCTTGGAGCACACACACCATTGACTACAGGATAGAGCTTAGTAGCATTTATATCGTAAACACTGAATGCACGCTTGTGGCAGTGGACACAAACTCTGCTGTGGACACAGAATCCGGCATGAAAAAAGAGGGAAAAATAAGGTAAACCGCTGGTAAGTAAGTAAGTAAGTAAATGTTATTTATAAAGCGCTTTTCACAGATAAAATCACAAAGCGCTGTACAAAACATAGGTAAAGTAAAACAACAATTCAATTTAAAACAACAGGGGCAACATCATAAAAAGGATACAAAGTGGATTAAAAATGATAGTTAAAAGGTGCATTAACGAAAAGCTTTGCTTAAAATAAGTTTTCAAATGTTTCTTAAAAGTTTCAACGCAGTCAAGATCACGAAGGGACTGGTGCAAGTTGTTCCAGAGTCTGGGAGCTATAGCCTGGAATGCCAGGTCTCCACGGGTTTTAAAACAAGTTTTCGGGATCTTTAGAAGACCCTGGCCGCAAGACCGGAGGCTGCGCCCTGAAGAGTAGGGACATAAAAAGTCAGTGATGTACTGAGGGGCCCCACCATGCAACGCACGAAATGTCAGGACTAAAATGCGGAATTTAACAGGAAGCCAATGAAGACTGGATACAACAGGGTTGATATGGGCTGTTCTGGGTGCACCGGTCAAAAGTCTGGCAGCCGCATTTTGTACAGCACTCTATTTTGTGTCCTCTTCTACTGATAAAAAGTTAAAGTACCAATGATTGTCACACACACACTAGGTGACAAAATAGGGAAGAAAGAAAATGCATAGGCCTAAAGAGAACTTGTATACATTAAGATCAAATATTGGTAATTAACACGGTAACACTTTGGTATGGGGAACATATTCACCATTAATTAGTTGTTTTTTAAAGTAACAAATACTTAATTTAGAGTTATTTGGACACTAGGGGAACATATAAGGGTTAGGGTTACTAATAAGCAATAATTCTGAGGTTATTGTGGGAAGATTCTTGGTTAATGGCTTACTGGTTGTATAATAAGGCCATACAGAATAATGCATTAATAAGTACTGAATAATGACTAATTAAGAGCCAATATGTTACTAATTTGCATGTTAATAAGCAACTAATTAATGGTGAATATGTTCCCCATACTAAAGTGTTACCGTTTGTTTATATTTTTGGTAACACTTTAGTATGGGGAACATATTCTAAGTAACAAAGACTTAATTTAGAGTTATTTGGAAACTAGGGGAACATATACGGGTTAAGGTTAGGGTTAGGGTTGGGGTTACTAATAAGCAATAATTCTGAGGTTATTGAGGGAAGACTCTTAGTTAATGGCTTACTGGTTGTATAATAAGGCCATGCAGAATAAGGCATTAATAAGTACTTAATAATGACCAATTAAGAGCCAATATGTTACTAATTTGCATGTTAATAAGCAACTAATTAATGGTGAATATGTGTTCCCCATACTAAAAGTGTTACCGTTTGTTTATATTTTTGGTAACACTTTAGTATGGGGAACATATTGTAAGTAACAAAGACTTAATTTAGAGTTATTTGGAAACTAGGGGAACATGTACGGGTTAAGGTTGGGGTTAGGGTTGGGGTTGGGGTTACTAATAAGCAATAGTTCTGAGGTTATTGAGGGAAGATTCTTAGTTAATGGCTTACTGGTTGTATAATAAGGCCATGCAGAATAAGGCATTAATAAGTACTTAATAATGACTAATTAAGAGCCAATATGTTACTAATTTGCATGTTAATAAGCAACTAATTAATGGTGAATATGTTCCCCATACTAAAAGTGTTACCGTTTGTTCATAATTTTGGTAACACTTTAGTATGGGGAACATATTGTAAGTAACAAAGACTTAATTTAGAGTTATTTGGAAACTAGGGGAACATATAAAGGTTAGGGTTAGGGTTGGGGTTACTAATAAGCAATAATTCTGAGGTTATTGAGGGAAGACTCTTAGTTAATGGCTTACTGGTTGTATAATAAGGCCATGCAGAATAAGGCATTAATAAGTACTGAATAATGACTAATTAAGAGCCAATATGTTACTAATTTGCATGTTAATAAGCAACTAATTAATGGTGAATATGTGTTCCCCATACTAAAAGTGTTACAGTTTGTTTATATTTTTGGTAAAACTTTAGTATGGGGAACATATTGTAAGTAACAAAGACTTAATTTAGAGTTATTTGGAAACTAGGGGAACATATACGGGTTAAGGTTGGGGTTAGGGTTAGGGTTGGGGTTGGGGTTACTAATAAGCAATAATTCTGAGGTTATTAAGGGAAGATTCTTAGTTAATGGCTTACTGGTTGTATAATAAGGCCATGCAGAATAAGGCATTAATAAGTACTTAATAATGACCAATTAAGAGCCAATATGTTACTAATTTGCATGTAAATAAGCAACTAATTAATGGTGAATATGTGTTCCCCATACTAAAAGTGTTACCGTTTGTTCATATTTTTGGTAACACTTTAGTATGGGGAACATATTGTAAGTAACAAAGACTTCATTTAGAGTTATTTGGAAACTAGGGGAACATATACGGGTTAAGGTTAGGGTTAGGGTTGGGGTTACTAATAATCAATAATTCTGAGGTTATTGAGGGAAGACTCTTAGTTAATGGCTTACTGGTTGTATAATAAGGCCATGCAGAATAAGGCATTAATAAGTACTGAATAATGACTAATTAAGAGCCAATATGTTACTAATTTGCATGTTAATAAGCAACTAATTAATGGTGAATATTTTCCCCATACTAAAGTGTTACCGTTTGTTTATATTTTTGGTAACACTTTAGTATGGGGAACATATTGTAAGTAACAAAGACTTAATTTAGAGTTATTTGGAAACAAGGGGAACATATACAGGTTAAGTGTTAAGTGCTAAAAGTGTTACAGTTTGTTTATATTTTTGGTAAAACTTTAGTATGGGGAACATATTCTAAGTAACAAAGACTTAATTTAGAGTTATTTGGAAACTAGGGGAACATATACAGGTTAAGGTTGGGGTTAGGGTTAGGGTTGGGGTTGGGGTTACTAATAAGCAATAATTCTGAGGTTATTGAGGGAAGATTCTTAGTTAATGGCTTACTGGTTGTATAATAAGGCCATGCAGAATAAGGCATTAATAAGTACTTAATAATGACTAATTAAGAGCCAATATGTTACTAATTTGCATGTAAATAAGCAACTAATTAATGGTGAATATGTGTTCCCCATACTAAAAGTGTTACCGTTTGTTCATAATTTTGGTAACACTTTAGTATGGGGAACATATTGTAAGTAACAAAGACTTAATTTAGAGTTATTTGGAAACTAGGGGAACATATACGGGTTAAGGTTAGGGTTAGGGTTGGGGTTACTAATAAGCAATAATTCTGAGGTTATTGTGGGAAGACTCTTAGTTAATGGCTTACTGGTTGTATAATAAGGCCATGCAGAATAAGGCATTGATAAGTACTGAATAATGACTAATTAAAAGCCAATATGTTACTAATTTGCATGTTAATAAGCAACTAATTAATGGTGGATATGTTCCCCATACTAAAGTGTTACCATTAGCACATTTGTTTGTTTAATCAACACAAAGGTGAAGAATATATTTTCCATACTTCTGTACGGAAAAACACCCTGGGTGTTAGGGGATGTGAAACATTGACGCGTAAATCAACAATCTTGTCAAAAGGCTGGCTGGCTGCAGTGCCAAAAAGTCTGAACATGACTAATTAATTGCTGTGTAGAAGCTCCCATTCTTCATTTGTGTTCATATCTGTGTAGTTTGTGTACCGTAGGAATAAAAACACACAGTTGCGTTGGTGCTCACGTGCGCGCTGGCATTAATCCTCTTGCAGGATCTCACTTTCAGTGGTTAGTCCATTATGATTCCGAGGTGTCATAATTTAATCGCCTTGTTTGCTATCGCCCACGGATGCTTCAGGGGCCAGAAAGCAGCTGTGTAAAACGCGGTCTCGCCTCGCTCTCGCTCTCATCTTAATTGGAAACACTGGGGGTTTGCATCCCTTTCACTTTTACTTGACCTTAGAAGATGAACCGCTGATAAAGACGAGAATCATTATCTGCCCAAGAGAACTCGGGGAGGAATCATTTCCTTCCTCCTCGTGTTCCGTTCATTAATTTGCGCTTTAAGATGTGTGAGCCGGGTTTTTAAAAGTCAGAAACGCCGCTCGGTGTGGTCACTTTATTGAAAACTCTCTAATTGGAAATTACACTCGCCGGCATTGGAACACATTATTTATCCAGGGTAGTTATCTCAAGTGGGACAATATGCACTGATTGACTGACGCATCAAAATAATTCATTAGAGTAAGTAGGGTCAACTTAAAAAGTTGTTAAAAGTTGTACTTACTTAAAAATGTTGAGTGTGAGTAACATTTTCCTTCTTTTTAAGTCGATTAATCTTGTTATTTTTAGTTAATATTAACTTGTTTGCAGATCATGTAACTGCTACTTAAAATAATTAACTCACAGTTACTTAAAACTAACGGATTAAACATAATTTTGTCTTATTTTGAAAGAACAAATCATTAAATCGAATCAAGAATAAATTAAGAATGAATCAATCGCATTATAGATTTGTATTGTTATTGTACTCTGTGTGTGTGTATGTATATATACATTATTACATGCACACACACACACAGAGGAAGTGCTTTTATTTTGTAGCATTTGCGTGCCCTTCCTCTTCAGGCAGCAGACACGAGGAGGAACATTTTTGAGTTAGCTTAATTGGTAAGTTTAATTCAATTATAATTTTAAAGTACATCTAACATAAACTCCAAATATTTACGATCTTATACACTCAAATATTTGAGTTTATGAACTCAAAAAACATGTGGCGACTGATTGCCTCACTTTTTTCGAGTTCTGCTTACTTATTCGGGTTTACAGTGTATATAAATAAAGTCTTAACCCTTAATTGGTGTCTGACGCTGCTGTGTTAATTAACATGTTGACTGAGAGAGTTTCTAGAATCACGTCATTTGAAAACAAGCCAATTTCGACATTGATGTATTTTTACCTGCCACTGTAAACCCGAATAAGTGTGTGTATATATATATATATATATATATATATATATATATATATATATATATATATATATATATGTATATGTATATATATATGTATATATATATATATATATATATGTATATGTATATATATATGTATATATATATATATATATATATATATGTATATATATATATATATGTATATATATATATGTATATATATATATGTATATATATATATGTATATATATATATATATGTATATATATATATATATATATATGTATATATATATATATGTATATATATATATATATGTATATATATATATATATATATATGTATATATATGTATATATATATATATGTATATATATGTATATATATATATACATATATATATACATATATATATATATATATATATATATATATATATATATATATATATATATATATATATATATACATATATATATATATACATATACATATATATATATACATATATATATATATATACATATATATATATATGTGTATGTGTATATATATATGTATGTATATATATATGTATGTATATATATATATGTATGTATATATATATATATATATATATATATATATATATGTATATATATATATATGTATATATATATATATATGTATATATATATATATATATATATATATATATATATATATATATATATATATATATATATATATATATATATATATATATATATATATATATATATATATATATATATATAGAGTCAACAAGTGAGCGATTAGATTGCATCGGTAGCAGACTCCTCAATCAATGCAAATAATCCATGAATTCCTAGCTGAATCGGTTATAGCAGTGTTTCTCAAAGTGTGGGGCGTGCCCCACTGGTGGGGAATAGAGACATGACAGGTGGGGCGCGAGGAACGGGAGGACTTTCACTTTACATTTTTTTAATTTTATTATATTCTTAGATTTTTTTTTTTTACTATGCTTTCATTTTCTATACACACTGTAAATCACTTTGTGATTCTGTCTGTGAAATCTGCTATATAAATAAATGTAAATTACTTATTTTTCCCGTAGGCTTTAAATTTCTAGGTAGGAGCGAAAGTTTGACAGACATAGCAACAGTAACTAATGGGGGCGGGGCTA